>NW_014577314.1:59387-69387 GCF_000485595.1 Priapulus caudatus | reverse complement strand
AGCAGAACTGTTGATTACAACTTTCACATTCAGTTATAGTTTAAATGCAATCGAATTTACACGACCCTCAAAACACCCCCAATAACATCCAAATGAACTCTTTCTGTGAAGACTGATGTATACTGGAGGCCGTAGCCAATGAGGGGCGGAAGATTCAGACGACCCCCCCCCCCACACACACACCGCAACTTAATATCCGGTAGTCTGTCTTTTCATGCCAATAATTATTTGACCAATTATCCGAAGTCCAAAACTATTCATTATTACGATTTTCACCAGTGAACTGACATATCCATACAGAATGCGTTTGTTATTCATATAATAGGCCGAATTAAGTCTAGATATCTAAACGAAAAAGGAAGAGAGATAGGCCTGCTAGTTAGTATAATATTGTTTGGAACAGTTATCATTCAGGAGCGTGTGTAAAGAAACTCATATTGCCGTCAATCAGCAGCGTCCATGCATGCATCCATGCAGGAATCAGAAAGATGTGGCGTTCTGTCACCATGCAGTCAGTTTGACGATTTGGATATTGAAGGTCCGCATGTGCTCAGTACTATTTAACACGAACTTGAAAGCTGTGCAGAAAAGAGCAAAGGCGCCCAAGGTGCTCAAACGAGCTGCCACTACAATATCTCATAAGAGTATATGCTAAAAAAAACTCATTTAGAAAGCTAGACTCCCATCCCACCGTAAGTATGAGTCCTTGATGGAAATCTAATAGTATAACATTATGTATTACGTTATCAAATGGCAAAACACCAAGCGTATTATGCGTAACTGTGCAATAGATAACGTCAGGCTGCCATGACAACATTGCCATTGGCCATTTTAATTGATCGGGTTCTTTACCGCATTGTAAAGCATCTGTCATGAGAGCATCAATACGTTAGGATAGGCTCTCTGCTCACGCCATATGACAGGTGTCGTGCACGCACTGACCCGAATCATGTGAATCTAACAGAGACTGTCAACATCATCACAATACTCCATTCAAGTACACTCGAACTAAACACCACACCGTGACATTCAATTTTGTGCACTAGTCGGTACATTGCTGCACAGTCCATTGCAAAGAAACATATTCTGAAAGAATTTAATGTGTTTCTATGGCATGATTGCGTTCATGCAGTACGCAGACCAAGTTGGCTGACACCAAGGGTCCACTTTCTGATGTGAAAACTAACACCTCCTGGAATGCGCTCTATGGGCCTGTTACTCTTACATAGATTTCTTTAAATATACAGCAACGGCTATGTTTTGCCGAGCGCAATTTAATATTTGCATTCAATATTGCATACCTACATCTGCATGACAAAGTAACCGTATTTCGACATTTTTCACAATTGCAGTGTTCTCTGATCCTACCCGACCAATCTTACTCACACTTCCTGGATGATGTGTAGGTGACTGCAAGCACAGAGATCTCTAGTGTTGAACGCACTACAGTTAAAGCAGTGCCGTAAACTAATACGTTCTATTGAGCAAATTGCAGCTCACATACAATATCTGTACATGCAACTCTCAGCTCTATCAACAGTAACTTATATATATATATCAAGAGTACAAAATAGAGATCTCTATTATGTACTCTTGATATATATATATAGACCTGTGTTTATACATAGATCCATGGTATGGATTACAACCAAATACTTAATTAGTTTTATAACGGTATGTACAGTCTTCGTTATAAAAATTGTGCCAGATATCAATGTAAAAGTTGGCCAAAACGACCAGCAAGGTCGAGCAAAATTCAATTCACAATATTGGCATGAGTATTGAGATTCTTGGCAATTTTTCTCTTAACACTTATTTGAGTATTCTTTATACGTTGTCTGGTCATGAAAATGATATTTTGTATTAAAACCGCTCAAAAATGAGCTCACAATTAAAATCTTACAACTACTAAACATGATTGAACAGAGTGAGATGTCAAATGATGTACCTACTGTGTAGCCAATGGCAGAGGATAACGGAAGGTAGAGAAAAGTCAGTGTGGTACAGTCTTCATTTTGATATGCTTATATGCTGAGTCTATGTCTTCACTAAGAATGGGTGTTACTTACATACACTGAGGAATCACAGGAGAACTGAATCAGTGATTCTGCCCAAATGATGGCACGCAGAAAAAATATACTATTGTCTGATTATACAGCCGAATAAAGTCAATGCAAGTTATTCAACCGTTGCACTCTTTCATTACTATTGCAATTGCGTTCTGCCAACGTGTTTTTATAACGTCGGGGGCCATCAACAAAGCTACACCACTTGCCACATGCATCATTGGCACCAGCCAAATACATTTCGTCACACAATGTTACAATGCACTGGCGCTCGTTACAATATAGAATAGAATACGCATCACACTGAGATCATCACTGAATTGCCATATTCTAAATGCAATGGCTTGTCTAAGGACAAGAATGCGCTAGCGCTAAAACCCAGGGGTAGAAATTAACTTTTGAACACGGGAGTCATTACACGGGAGTCCCTAACCCTACCCTCAAAAAGAGGGAGCCCGCAGCAAAATGAGGGAGTTCGCAGTCTGAGTCCGACAGTAAATCGGGGAGTATTTGGCTCTGGACTCCCGTTCATTTCGCACCCTGAAAACCCAATCGCTACATCTTCGCTCGTCTCAAAATATGTAGTGTACAAAATAAATATTACATCTGCGTTAACAAACGTTAACACCACTGGACGTTAGACAAGGTCTGCAGGCACTGACCCATGATGATCCTACATCCAAGGTCAGCATACTAAAAGGTTCTCACAAGAATACAACCAAGCAAAGGAAGAATGTTTCGAGTTGGTAGAGCCTCACCTCAGTTTGGTTGATGCCCACTCAAGACCCCTATATAACCTGAAAATAACATAACGTTGAAATATGATGATCAATGCATAATTCTAGGAGAGTCAGTACATTTTTATTTGTAAGTTCGCATTATACGGAACAGATAATGTGCAACAATTTTCTTCTCGGAGATTCCCCTGTGGGTGTGCGCTGCAAGCTTAACAGACACGATTACGTCTGGGTTTGAAGTGATATGAAAATGTGATGTTTTGCTTACCCTTCACCCGTAAGAGCACAGCACCCCTGGATATGCCACGGTAGACACTTTACAGACGTCAGGTTGAGATATTTGGATATTTCTGCAGATGACATCGAACCTTTGATGTCTTGCTTGTTGGCAAAAACTAATAAAGATGCTTTGTGCAAATCCTGAAAAAATCAAGAGTTAAGTTTAACTACTGACAAGTAACTATTAACTATAACCGACCTAGAACTGTATGTACAAACAATCAATGCACTCATTCACAAACATTCAAAAATAACAACATATCGTAAAACGTATTGTCACAATTGTAACCCATTGTCGCGGTCATAAGAACAGAATATATATATATATACACATATATATAGGAGGCGTATAACAGTAAGCTATTGTAAATGCATAATCTTTGCAAAATACGATTTTTCTCGGGGGATATTGCGCATGCGCGCGCACCGTGTTATAGGCGTGCAGTGCCGTCTGAGGCAAACTTCATAATATAGCTTGCTGAGGGGGAGAGGGGATGGGAAGTTATGATAGTCATAGCTATTTGGGATGTTTCTGACAATGGACTCTGAGAAGTTCGATCGCTTTCACACTGCTCTCATCTCTTCGACTGCGTCTTCTTGACACTTTCTTTCTTCTGTTTTAGGCATTCCTCTTCTTATTATGGCAGCGTGGGTCGTCGTTAAGGTGAAGTACGACCTTAACATGTAAGCAAACGTCATCATTGCCCTCTTAAGCTAACGTGAATTACAGGCAGTTCTAGCCAATCATTGTTGTGACAGGACGTACTAATAACAATGCTAAGCAACGAAGTGCTAAAAGTCGAGAAATTGGCGCGTGCGCGTGAAAATTATGATTGACCGACCAAAGAAAAATATGCAAGGGGCGGCGTGCTTACCTTTCTCAGACTGAAATGTCAGTCCCATTCAGAGCGCATTCGAGCCTGTCCGACACTCTGTAACGTTGCACAGTAGCGCACGCCCGAACTAAGTGGAAGTGAGACTGGTATACACGCGCGAATTCCCAGATATCCCATAACAATAATTTTTCAATCATGAATTGTAGGACACCTATGCCCGCATCACTGACTCCGCTTATAGCGCCACGTGATTCGTTGACGAAGCCACGTGGTCCGCCCATGAAGGAACTTAATTCACTGACGTAACCTTTCGTGATTTACTACAAAATTTGCGATGATGTGTTTGCTGATAATATTATTATTATTGTTGTTATTATTATTATTGCTATTATTAAGGTGTTAAATATGATGATGATGATGATGTGCTTGCTGCTTTGACAGGTGCTGGTTAACAGACAAGAGCTGGACGTATGACCTCATCTTTCTCGTTCCGATCTTCATCATGTTGCTGGTAAGTTGGAAGTAGAACCATGCGCACCGCAAAGACCATCTTTGCGATCTATTATTATTATTATAATTGTTATTATTATTATTATTATTATCAAAGCTGGGTCACGCATTAGCCGGTGGCTTCTGGGTTGACCGTGTCTCGGCAACTGGACATAGGGATTAATTTACGCAGAATTTTTTGGCAGGATGTGTGCTTTTTCGCGCAGTAGTGCGATGTTTTCTGCGACTTCTAAGGCAGTGTGTTGGCGCAGGGAGTTTCCTTTAAGGTTCTCTCAAAACCATTCTTTATAGAGCTAAGGCTCGCAACGCACGTACTGATAGAATTCTCGTCTAGTATTCCAGCATCCTCCTAATTTCGATCTTCCAGATCTTTGTACTTTGGTGAGTTTGTCTCTTCCTTCCATGATGTTGTTTCACAATTATTATTATTATTATTATTATTATTAATTGGGTTTTTTATTTCATTATTATTTATTAATTATTATTATTATTATTATTGTTATTATTATTATTTATTGCTGATTGATTTAAGGTGTATAAATATGATGATGTATGATGTGAATGGTGGTGGTGGTGGTGGTGATGGTGGTGGATGATTGGTGGTGGTGGTGGTGGGTGATGTGGGGTGGTGGTGGTGGTAGTGGTGGTTGGTGGTGGTTTGTGGTGGTGTGGTTTGTGGTGTTGGTGTGTGTGGTGGTGGTGGTGGTGGTGTGTAGTGTGGTGGTGCTGCTGCTGCTGTGGTGGTGGTGGTGGTGGAGGAGGAGGACGAGGAGGAGGCGGAGGAGGCGGAGGAGAGGGAGGAGGAAGAAGGGGGGACGGGAGCAGGAAGAGGTGGTGGCGGCGGCGGCGGCGGCGATGGTGATGATGGTGGTGATATCATGTTACCAAGAGTGAATAATAATAGATCGATATTAATAGAATAAAGATAATAGATCTATATAATAATAGAATCGATTATTATTCACTCCTTATATTATCATGTGTATTTCAGGTAAACAGTGTAATCCTTGCCATCCTTGTTTATGTATTGGTGACTAAGCTGCAAGAGGAAAGTGCAAGAGAACGAATGTTCTACTGGTAAGCTAAAAATGGCATTCCCTAGCTTTAACACAGACGTTGAGTAATCTCTCGTATAACCTCGCTCTTTGCTCTCATACCGGTGATATTCTGACAGTGTCTTTATTATGCGCGCATAGATATGTAGTACGTAAAAGGCCATGGATCGCGGGGCTATTCAATGAATCACGTTCAGCGAACTAACATATGTGGCCTTGCTGTATTCCCGCTCACAACCCGTGAGGAATGTTATACAACACTCTTAACTTTTGGTTTAAATTTACACCAAAAAAGGTGTGAAAAAAATACACCCAAAATACATCTATTTTAGAGTGTAAATTTACACTAACGCCGGTAGTAAAACACTTTCAGGGGTCGGAAGATAGATTGCTTAAAGAGCAAATTCTCACTTAAAACTGGGTGTATTTTGGGTGTATTTTTTTACACATTTTGTGTGTGTAAATTTAAACCAAAAAGTTAAGAGTGAATATACGTGGTTGCGTCGCTGTAAAGGAAGGGCGTGAAGGGACTCCTGCAGCTGATGTCTCTGGGCCTCCCTCACCTACTCCTCGCAGTGGAGTCTGACCAGGTGATACTGAGACAGGTGACCGCATACCTAGGTGCCGGAATAGCGTCAACACAGGTGCGTACACGTCAACACAGGTGCGTACACGTCAACACAGGTGCGTACACGTCAACAAGAGATTCTATATACACCAGATCTCGCTACCATTAACGTTCACCATAAATCTCAGCAGATGTATACGGTTATATATGGGTTAATATGTTAAGTATAATTGTTTGGCCCCCAGATCAGGCTTCCTTGCAGAATTGCACACTGTAAGAAGTCGAACACAGAAACTGTTGATTAAAACTTTCACATTTCCAGGTTATAGTATAAATGCCAATCGAGATGTACACGACCCTCACAGAACACCCCAATAACATCCAAATGAATCTCTTCTGTGAAGAGCTGTGGTATACTGGAGGCCGTACCAATGAGTGGGGCGGAAGATTCAGACGACCCCCCCCCACACAACCACCGGCAACTATAATATCCGGTATCTGTCTTTTCATCGCCAATATTATTCTGACCAATTATCCGAAAGTCCAAAACTGATTCATTATACGATTTTCACCAGTGAACTGACATATCCATACAGATACTGCGTTTGTTGTTCATATAATAGGCGGATTAAGATATCTAAGAACGAAAAGAGGAAGAGAGATAGGCCTGCCTAGTTGAGTAAATATGTTGAGACAAGTTATCCATTCAGGAGCGTGTGTGAAAGAACACTCAATATTGCCGTCAATGCAGCAGCGGTCCATGGCATGCATCCATTGCAGTGATCAGAAGAGATGTCTGTTTCTGATCACCATGCAGTCAGTTTGAGCGATTTGAATATTGAAGGTCCCGCATGTGCTCAGTACTTATTTAAACACGTAGAGCAATTGAAAGGCTGTGCAGAAAAGAGCCAAAGGACGCCCAAGGTGGCTCAACAGCTGGCAGCTACAATATCTCAATGATATATATGCTAATAAAAAAAACTCATTTAGAAAGCTAGACTCCATGCCCAACCGTAAGTATGAGTCTTGGATCGGAAACTCTAATTAGTATAACATTATGTATTACGTTATCAAAATGGGCACACACCAGAGCGTTATTACGTAACTGTGCAATAGATAAACGTCGGCTGCCATGACAACATTGCCATTGGCCTATTTTAAACTTGATCGGGTTCTTACCGGCATTGTAAAGGCATCTGATGAACGAGCATCAAATACGTTAGGATAGGGCTCTGCTGCTCACGGCATAATGATAGGTGTCGTGCACGCACTAGACACCGAATATGTGAATCTAAAAGCGACCTAAGTGCAACATCACACAATACTCCATTCAAGTAGCACTCGAACTAAACACCACACCGTGACATTCAATTTTGTGCACTAGTCGGTACATTGCTGGCAGCAGTCCCATTCGCAAAGAAACATATTCTGAACGAATTTAATGTGTTCTATGGCATGATTGCGTTCATGCGGACGCAGACCCAAAGTTGGCTGACACTCAAGGGTCCACTTCTGATGTGAAAACTACTACCTCCTGGAATGCGCGTCTAGGCGCTGTACTCTTTACATAGATTTCTATTAAATATACAGCAACGCTAATGTTTTGCCGCGCGCAATTTTAATATTTGCATTCAAATTGGCATACGCTACATCTGCATGAAACAAAGTAACCGTGATTCGACATTTTTCACAATTGCCCGTGTTCCTTCTGATCCTACGCCGACCAAATCTTACTCACACTTCCTGGATGATGTGTAGGTGACTGCAAGCACAGAGATCTCTAGTGTTGAACGCACTACAGTTAAAGCAGTGCCGGTAAACTAATTACGTTCATATTTGAGGCAAATTGAGCTCACATACAATATTCTGTACATGCAAGCTCTCAGCTGCTTATCACCAGTAACTTATATATATAATATCAAGAGGACAAAATAAGATCTCTATTATTCTCTTGATATATATATAAGATCGCGTGTGTTTTACATAGATCCCAATGGTATGGATTACAACCAATATACTTAATAGTTTTATAACGGTATGTACAAGTCTTCGTATAAAAAATTGAGTCGCCAGATATCCAAATTGTAAAACGTTGCCAAAAACGACGCAGCAAGGTCGAGCAAAATTCATTCACAATATTGGCATGAGTAATTGAGATTCTTGCAAATTTTTCTCCTAACACTTATTTGAGTGTTCTTTAGTTACGTTGTCTGGTCATGAAAATGATATTTGTATTAAAACCGCTCAAAAATGAGGCTCACAATTAAAATGCTTACAACTAGCTTAAACATGATTGAACAGAGTGAGAATGTCAAAAATGATGTACCTCTGTGTAGCCAATGGCAGAGATTGAACGGAAGTAAGAGAAAAGTTCTAGTGTGGTACAGTCTTCATTTTGATATGCTTATATGTGAGTCTATGTCTTCACTAAGAATTGGGTGTTATTAACATACCACTGAGCGAATCAGCAGAGATAACTAATCAGTGGATTTGCCAAATGATGGCACGCAGAAAAAATATACTATTGTCTGATATATACAGCCGAATAAAGTCATGGCAAGTTATTCAACCGTTTGTCACTCGTTTCATTACCTATTGCAATGGCGTTGCTGCCAACGGTGTTTATTAAAGCGGTGGGCGCCATCACAAAAGCTACACCACTTGCCACATGCATCAATTGGCACCAGCCAATAATTTCGTCAGCAATGTTACAATGCACTGGCGCTCTATACAATATAGAAAGAATGCGCATCAGCACTGAGATATCACTGAATTGCCCATATTTAAATGGCAATGGAGCTTGTCTAAGGACAAAGAATGCGCTTAGCGCTAAAACCCAGGGGTAGAAATAACTTTGAACCCGGGAGTACCATTAAACACGGGAGTCCTAAACCGCTACCTCCACAAAGAGGGAGCGCCGCAGCAAATGAGGGAGTTCGGCAGTCTGAGTCGCGACAAGTAAATCGGGAGTAAATTTTGGCTCTGGACTCCCGTTCATTTCGCACCCTAAAAACCCAATCGCTACCTTCTTCGCTCGTCTCAAAATTGTAGTGTAACAAAATAAATATTATCCATCTCGCGTTAACAAACAGTTAAACCACTGGACGTTAGACAAGGTCTGCAGGCACGCCTTTGACCATTGAATGATCGCTACATCCAAGGTCAGCAATACCTAAAAGGTTCTCACAAGAATAAGCAACCAAGCAAAGGAAGAATGATCGAGTTGGGTAGAAGCCTCACCTCAGTTTGTGTTGATGCCCACTCAAGACCCCTATAAACGCTGAAAAATAACATAACCGTTGAAATATGATGATCAATGCATACACATTCTAGGAGAGTAGTACATTTTTATTTGGTAAGTTCGCATTATACGGAGACGATAATGTGGGCAACAATTTTCTTCCCGGAGATTCGCCGCTGTGGGTGTGCGCTGCCAGAGCTTAACAGAGCACGATTACGTCTGGTTTGAAGTGATATGAAAATGTGATGTTTTGCTTACCCTTCACCCGTAAGAGCACAGCACCCCTGGATATGCCACGGTAGACACTTATCAGACGTCAGGTTGAGATATTTGGATATTTCTGCAGATGACATCGAACCTTTGATGTCTTGCTTGTTGGCAAAAACTAATAAAGATGCTTTGTGCAAATCCTGAAAAAATCAAGAGTTAAGTTTAACTACTGACAAGTAACTATTAACTATAACCGACTAGAACTGTATGTACAACAATCAATGCACTCATTCACAAACATTCAAAAATAACAACATATCGTAAAACGTATTGTCACAATTGTAACCCATTGTCGCGGTCATAAGAACAGAAATATATATAATATATACACATATATATAGGAGGCGTATAACAGTAAGCGTCCGCGATTGTTCACCGTTGCACTACTTCGTCTCTAGAAAAGGCCTTTTTTGGCATTTTTTTTCGCCGAAATTCGGC
>NW_014577314.1:43927-59377 GCF_000485595.1 Priapulus caudatus | reverse complement strand
CGTCAACACAGGTGCGTACACGTCAACACAGGTGCGTACACGTCAACACAAGTGCGTACACGTCAACCCAGGTGCCGTACACGTCAACACTCTAACGCCTACGCTGGCAATCCGTACCTGTCGGTTGTCTTGCGTTGTTGGTTATTTGCGCGTGTACGTGTGCGCGTGCGTATGTCGGTGTGTGTGTGTGTGTGTGTGTGTGTGTGTGTGGGTGTGTGTGTGTGTGTGTGTGTGTCTGTGAATGTGATATGGAGATGAGGAGAGAGCTATAGGGAGAGAGAGAGAGAGAAGAGAGAGAGAGATCGAGAGAGAGAGAGAGAGAGAAGAGAGACGATCGGAGAGATAAAAAGCGCGCGCGAGAGAGAGAGAGGGAGAGATGGAGAGATATAAAAAGCGCGCGCGAGAGAGAGAGAGGGAGAGAGAGAGGAGAGAGAGGAGAGAGAGAGAGAGAGAGAGAGAGAGAAGAGAGAGGGGAGAGAGAGCGCTGCGAGAATAGATGAGCGAGAGATAGAGACATGAGCATGAGAGAGAGAAAGAGAGGCGGGAGAGATAAAAGAGCGTAGGGAGAGAGAGAGAGAGAGAGAGAAGAGAGAGAGAGAGAGAGAGAGAGAGAGAGAGAGAAGAGGACACGAGAGAGCAGACAGAGACAGAGACAGAGACAGAGAGAGAGAGAGAGAGAGAGGAGAGAAGAGAGAGAGAGAGAGAAGAGAGAGAGATGAGAGAGAAGAGGAGAGAGACGAGAGAGACAGAGAGAGAGAGGAGAGAGAGAGAGAGAGAGAGGAGAGAGAGAGCAGGAGAGAGAGAGACGAGAAGAGAGGAGAGAAGAGAGAGGCGAGACTGGAGAGATAAGAGAGAGAAAGAGAGAGATAAGAAGCGGGGGGAGAACGACCGCGCGCGGGCGGGCGCGCGCGAAGAGAGAGAGAGAGAGATAAGGCAGAGGATGACGACAAGAAGAGACTAGCATGAGGAAGACAGGACGGCATCGGTGTGTGTAGTGGGAGCGGAAGGCTCTATTCTAATTCTCTCGCCAGCTAAACGCCTGTCCGCGAAGTCATATATTACAGGGGCTTTTCGTCTCGTTGAGAACTACTGTGTTCATCATTGAGGTTCATTCGGTGGTGACCTGCGCTAGACCACCGCTGCGTCTACCGTACAAACGATCAGACAGCCCAAGGCAAAGTGTCGCTGCGTCCTGGTGATGAGAGTGAGTGCTTGCGAGATATGCTGACGAGTGATCGACCGCCGAACGGTCGTGAATGCGAATTTACATGCTTTCTATGCTCCATCTATATTGCGCACAACACTCTGCGCAACAATGTCACGACGGGCTCACGTGTGTTGTGTGCGTGCGTGCATTTGGTTTGTGTGTGTGTGATGTGTGTGTGTGGTTGTGCTGTGTGTGTGTGTTGTGTGTGTGTGTGTGTGCGTGCGTGGTTGCGTGCGTGCAATTTGTTTGTGTGTGTGTGTGTGTGTGTGTGTGTGTGTGTGGTGTGTGTGTGCGTGCCGTGCATTTGTTTTGTGTGTGTGTGTGTGTGTGTGTGTGCTGTGTGTGTGCGGCGTGCGTGCATTTGTTTGTGGTGTGTGTGTGCATTTGTTTGTGTGTGTGTTGTGTGTGTGTGTGTGTAGTGGTGTGTGTGTTGTGTGTTGTTGTTGCTGTGTGTGTGCGTGCGTGCTCTATGTACGTGCGTAGCGTCTAATGTGCGTTGGCGTGTGTGCGTGGCGTGCGTGCATACGCGGCGAAATTATCCAACCGAACGCATAATTTCTTCAGTGTTCGCTTGTTTATACAGGTCACGTGCACGGTGACCAAGCACACTCCGGCTGGAAACTAGACAGGGAGGGCATTCAGAAAGAGTGCAATCCTCCGCGAGCGTGTAACATGTATACATGTGTATAAAAGCTGGCTCGCTGCTGGCTGCTTGCTGACTGGACGCCCTAAGGCGAGCTGCTGCTGACTGGACGCCCTAAAGGCGAGCTGGTGCTGAATCGATGCGCGCCAACGCGTGTAACATGTAACAGTGTATAACAGCTGGTCGCTGCTTGGCTACACACAGCACCACGAACACACCACGAGAGCGATCAATTACCTCCCTGCAACTGCCGTTGGCGCGGCGGTAATAAATACATCTACCATTAAGATGAAAAACATACAGGACCATGACTATATACAGCGCTAACCACCATTGTTTTATTACAAATCCGGTTTGGGCATATTTACATGTACAATTTTAGTTAAACTATACAGATATCTCTAGTAAAGCAGACAGTCTATATCGTAACGGTCAGAGCAATAAAGTTTGGTCGTAATGTTCAATCTTTTTTTTCACTTGCACCCTTGCTGGAAATTCAATATCTATCCTTCAGTTGTCAATTTACTTCCCGAAATGTTGTTAAACTACTATGGTCACATCCTATGGTTTCGACACAGGTACGACAAATTAATTGAAATAAAAGCAACACGCGTTCATGACAAAATGATGCTTAATATGACACCTATTATGCATTTACAGCACTAGAACACTTGAGTCGACTTAATATCGACGTCAATCAGACTGTTATATATATAGTATTATATATATACATATATATGTGTATATATAGGGGAGAGTTCAGTACTAGCAAACGCCAAGGTAGGGGTTTTCATCTAATTACACCAGATCTCCTACCATTAACGTCATAAAATCTCACGATGTATACGGTTATAATGGGTTAATATGTTAAGTATAATTGTTTGGTCCCGCCAGATCAGCATTCCTTGCGCAGAATTGCACACTGTAAGAAGTCGAAGCAACAACTGTTGATTACAAACTTTCACATTTCAGGTTATAGGTTATACAATGCAATCGAGATTTACACGACCTCAAAACACCCCAATAACATCCAAATGAACGTCTTCTGTGAAAGCTGTGGTATACTGGAGGGCCGTACCATGAGGGGCGGAAGATTCAGACGACCCCCCACCACCACACACCGGCAACTATAATATCACGGCTAGTCTGTCTTTCATGCGCAATAATTATTCTGACCAATTATTCCGAAGTCCATAACTGATTCATTATTACGATTTTCACCAGTGAACTGACATATCGCATACAGATACTGCGTTTGTTGTCAGTATAATAGGCGGAATAAGTTCTAGTATCTAAAACGAAAAAGGAAGAGAGATAGGGCCTGCTAGTTGAGTAAATTGTTTGGAGCAAGTTATCACTTCAGGAGCGTGTGTAAAGAAACCTCAATATTGCCGTCAATCAGGCAGCGGTCCATGCATGCATCCATTGCAGTGATCCAGAAAGATGTCTTTTCTGTCACCATGCAGTCAGTTTGAGCGATTTGAATATTGAAGGTCGCGCATGTGCTCAGTTACTATTTAAACACGAGATCCTTGAAAGCTGTGCAGAAAGAGCCAAATGGACGCCCAAGGTGCTTCAACGAGCTTGGCACTACATATCTCATAATGATATATGCTAAATAAAAAAACTCATTTAGAAAGCTAGACTCCATCCCACCGTAAGTATGAGTCTTGATCGGAAACTCTAATTTAGTATAACATTATGTATTAACGTTATCAAAATGGGCACAACACCAGCGTTATTATCGTAATGTGCAAGTAGATAACGTCGGCTGCCATGACAACATTGGCCAATTGGCCATTTTAATTGATCGGGTTCTGTTAGCGCGCATTGTAAAGGCATCTGCATGAACGACATCAAATACGTTAGGATAGGGCTCTGCTGCTCACGCATATGAAGGTGTCGTGCACGCACTACACGCCGAGATCATGTGAATCTAAAGGACCTAGTGCAACATCAACACAATACTCCATTCAAGTAGCACTCGCAACTTAAACACCACACCGTGACATTTCATTTTGTGCACTAGTCGGTACATTGCTGGCACAGTCCCATTGCCAAAGAAACATATTCTGAACCGAATTTAATGTGTTTCTATGGATGATGCGTTCATTGCGAGACGCAGACCACAAGTTGGCTGACACTCAAGGGTCCACTTCTATGTGAAAACTACACCTCCTGGAATGCGCTCTATGGCCCTGTTAGCTCTTTACATAGATTTCTTTAAATATACGCAACGCTAATGTTTTGCCGCCCGGCGCAATTTTAATATTTGCATTCAAATCTGCATACGCTACATCTGCATGAACAAAGTAACCGTATTCGAACATTTTTCACAAATTGCCAGTGTTCTCTCTGATCCTACCGCGACCAAATCTTACTTCACTACTTCCTGATGATGTGTAGGTGACTGCAAGTACAGAGATCTCTAGTGTTGAACGCCACTACAGTTAAAAGCAGTGCACGTAAACTATTACGTTCATCATTGAGCAAATTGCAGCTCAGCATACAATATTCTGTACATGCAAGCTCTCAGCTCTTATCACCCAGTAACTTATATATATAATATCAAGAGTACAAAATAGAGATCTCTATTATTCTCTTGATATATATATAGACTCGCTGTGTCCTTATACATAGATCCATGGTATGGATTACAACCAAATCTTAATATTGTTTTTATAAACGGTATGTACAGTCTTCGTATAAAAAATTGGTCGCCAGATATCACATGTATATAAGTTGCCCAAAAACGACGCACAAGGTCCGAGCAAAAATTCATTCACAATATTGGCAATGAGTATTCGAGATTCTTGCAAATTTTTCTCACTTAACAGCTTATTTGAGTGATTCCTTATTAAGTTTGTCTGGTCATGAAAATGATATTTTGTATTAAAACGCGCTCAAAAATGAGCATCACAATTAAAATCTTACAACTAGCTAAAATGATTGAACAGAGTGAGATGTCCAAAATGATGTACCTACTGTGTAAGCCAATGGCAGAGATAACGAAGTAGAGAATAAGTTCAGTGTGGTACAGTCTTCATTTTGATATGCTATAGCTGAGTCTATGTTTCACTAAGAATTGGGTGTTATGTAACATACACCTGAGGAATCACAGAAATTTGAATCAGTGATTCTGACCAAATGATGGCAGCGCAGAAAAAATATACTATTTGTCTGATTATACAGCCGATAAAGTCAATGCAAGTTATTCAACCGTTTGCACTCTTTCCATTACTATTTGCAATGCGTTGCTGCCAACGGTGTATTTTAGAACGCGGGGGCCATCACAAAAGCTACACGCACTTGCACATGCATCATTGGCACCAAGCGCCAATTAATTTCGTCACAGACAATTGTTATCAATGCAGCTGGCGCTCTTACAATATAGAACTAGAATGCGCATCACACTGAGATCATCACTGAATTGGCCGTATACTAGAGTGCAATAATTAGCATTATGCACGCAAGGTGGATGCCTCGTGGACGTCGAGAAAGCATTAGAAGTAAAATTATTTTTGTTGTGTATTCGTGACATTCCGTCAGGTGGCGTAGCCACAGTCACCGGTTGGTGTTTTTTGTGTATGAAATGTGTTCAGATAACTTTGCAGAAATTCGCATCATAGAGCTGGCAAAAGTTTCGAGCGGAGCATAGAGCATGAATCTGTAGTTATTTAACATGAATAAAGTGTATGTTTTGTAAGTGCAGTAACAGTGTGAGTATTTTTAATTAATTTCTGTTCGATGCTTATTCAGGCCTGCAGCCTATGGACGGCCTCTACTGTTGTTTAACACCTATATATATATATTGTTCTCAGTTTACACCATCCCAGCTGGGCGGTGCAGAGAAACTGGACTGACCTGCGTCATCTTGATGCCACTGTAACGAAGCTGGTTTCACCATGGCTTATTAATTACAATTAGCTTGGCCATGAGGCCAGGTGGGTCGTGTTGGCGACAAACCAGGTGGAATAGATGAGATATTCGGAGCGTGCGTGGTGCGGGCTGAGGGTAATGATAGTAGCAATAAGGTGCCGGAGCAATAAGGTGTGGTAGCAAGAGGGGCCGGAGTGCTGCGGGATAATCTGTTATCACCCGCACCCGGCGCACGTCAGGAGGAGGGAGGTCGAACAACAAGTTCTGTTAGATTTAAGAGCGCTGCGAGCAGGAGCAAGGGGAGGAGGTCTGCTCTCTACTTGTTGTAGACATTATGACCAATACAACTGATTGTGGTACGTTACTTTACTAGTTCGTGTTTGCTTCTTGTCTTGCGCTGTTGCTATGCTCTACACTTACCGCTCTTGTACCTCACCCTAGAAGTAGGAGGTTACACCACCGCTCCAAGCATTTTCAGGGCGGTGCTTTCAAATGTACACTTTTATGTGGTTTCTGTATTATTAATACTTCTTAGACTTGGGCGACTTATTATTCATGTTACCAACTAAAGTAATGTATATAAGAAATTTGTCTTGCTGAAAAGTAAGACACATATCCTTTAGCTTGTAGCTATTCTAACAGAACAACATGATGTAAACATGTGAAACATTCTTGTGATTGTGCTACATTACCTAGCAAACATGTGTATTTATTGTGTATTATAGTGTATTTATTTTACCTACCTGACTCTGAAGTAGTTTATAAAACTCTTGTTTCACCGTGGACAGCCGTTCCCGGTCTGTACTATCCACAACCAAAATTACAACCTGCAATAAAATGGTACATATTATCAAATTAGGTTATTGACATGGATAATTACATAATAATCATACAGAAGGTGATCCAAAACTCTTCAGTTCTTTCAAGCACAATATAAAAAACCATTTTTCACAGAGACCCTAGACCACCCTTAAAAAAAATTTTGTTTCCCTTTTACCTACTCGCCTCTCAGGGTACCGAGTAGGTACTGGTAGGATGGTGAAAAATCTTTTTTATTTTGTTTTGACAAGATGTGTGTATGTATATTGTATATTCTGTTTTGTGTATATGTTTTTGCGGAACAAATAATTTTTGTTTTGTTTTAATCGGCAAAAAAAAATGTGTCGAGTAGCGGCGTTTTGGCGAGTCGGTCAGTAAAGGGGAAACAAGCAATATTTTATCTTAGGCCCTATCTATAGCATGACAGTCTGTAATGTAAATACCGTATTCACTACTGTATCTGCCAATAGTTCTTCTATGCACCAAAAATAACAGGACACCAATTTGTGTGAAGCGTGTAATTACCTCAGTATTGGCATAGTATGACTGCCAGGCTGTACGTATCGACTCCTGCCCACCAATGTCCCACATGAGAAAGTGTATGTTTCTCCACGTCACTTCTTCCACATTGGAGCCTATGGTGGGGGATGTGTGTACTACCTCATTCATTAAACTGAAAACGAGAGTGTGGTTAATTTAGTAACCCTCAAATAACCTTGAAGTAATGTATCTGACCTATTCGACAATGATGTCATTATATATGTGCCCTTACCCTGTACCTCCCACCTAAACCAAGTTGTGTAACAAACTAGCTCACTTAGTGGTACCTTACTAGGTTGGAGTACCTTGGTGGTTGTGAATTATACTTCTTAAAAATAACTATTCTGTGAAATTCCATAATCTAGTCATATGGATGACTACAAGTGTGTTAGTCTGATTGAATGTTTGTAGGCAAAGACGAATACGCCCCACATATAAAACCAATATAAATATAGGTCACATCGACCCTATTGCAATTAGATATAAATAGATATAACCTCCATGCGAACAAAGATAACAATAGCCGTGAACATATCTAGAATACATAATGAGCACTATATTATAAACAGATGAGTAGACTCAATCAACAGATTATTATAAATCGGAGTTAATTGGAAGATGCGTTTTGCTGCCGTTTTTGTATTCATGGGTACATTATGATTGACTTGGCCCAATTCAGCCACTGCAGTATATACTTACAATTGATACAACAGCGTGGTTTTGCCTGCATTATCTAGACCGATAAGTATGACCTTGTGTTCTGAAAATACAAACGATACAAGTTTAGCACGATTTACACTTACATAGCAAAAACATAACAAACGACTCGGCATGAAATTTAAGCAGCACAGGAAAATATTTCCTGGAGTAACGTTAGAATTACCAGACGATCTCGGAAAATGTCCTAGCCATTGTGTTCTCATTATAGCGTATGCCATGAGTTTTTTTAAACTTGATTAATTAGTACTTAGATGAAGTGTGAAATTCATGTGTTCAATGTTCAGTGTCACTTCTAAAGGTGGAATTGATAAGCAATTATATAAAATTGATTTTAAAAAGTATTGTAAAAAATTGACACGATTCTTACAAATGTACTCATAATAGTTTTACAAGTAGAAAACAGTCCTGATTTCTATGAAAATTAAAGTTCAGTGAAAAATACAATTCATTCCAAGTTACGACAATAAAACTACCAATTGTTCATTCCTGGTCATATTAAACCGTGGCATTACAGCAAACAGTTACAGTATGTCTCTATGCCCTTCAGCCCACCATATGGCGCTGTCAATGAACAAACTTGGTCTAACAATGCATCCGAATGTTCCCGTTTCACACACTGGGCACGTATGCCAAGCTATATAGCCAGAATTTTTGATAAGTAGCAGCCAATAAAGTCGTCACTCTCCGAAAACGCATTTATCACTCCTTCAGGGGTGTAGCTAGCAGAGGGCAAGGGGGAACTTGCAACCCCGCAAGTGTTACATAGGTGTTACATTAGTCAATGTCAAATTGCCTAGGGTCACCTGCCCAGAACACAACTCGCACGTAACTTTAACCCCCCCACCTTCCAAGGCTAAATGGGCTAGCTACACCCCTGTTCTTTCTAGTACTATTTCACTCAAGCTACATACAGCTATGAGCTCGTGAATAAAAATTCCCCCTCCTCAAGCACTACATGCACTCAAGTGCCCCCTATTTACAATCAGATTTAGCAGGTAACATGCAGATCCTTTCTCACCGTTCGTCGGTCCTAGTGTCACGTGTTTAACACAACTTTAATGTGACGAGAATAGAAAGTGTCACGGCTTATTAAATACCGTCTTCAGTATGCCCTCAGCCCTGACAACAACTTTCACCTTCGCTGCCTCTGTCGCGTGCAAACAAAGGGCCGTCCAAGTGAATAACTCACTGTGCTGTAATACTAATAGCAGCAACTAGCTCCATTGATGGCACACATGCATTAAAAGATGGGTTGACTGCATTGACCCACTTTTGCGCACTGATGGGGTGGGGGCCGTGGAGCGCACCCCACCGTTGAACAAAGAATGTGAGAACTCTCTTTCATTAGGGAGGTTGCAGAAAGTGAAAGTACAGGCACTGCTATTGGTACGCAGCCTTGCTGTCCCAGTCAGGGCCACACACAGCAGCCGAGGGCGTTAGAGCTAGCGAAACTTGCATGTATGAATTACGTGCTACCCACAGGCACTTGGGACAGCGTCAGTAAAAACTGAAAATACTATGAACGCACATTCACAAATAGGCCCTACTACCGTACCTCTCAATTACAGTTCCACTGTTGTGTCACTGTATATCAACTTTCCTTCATAAAAACTAACGCAGAACGCTCCCGCACTCGCGCTGCGAATGTGCGTTCATATTATTTTCAGTTTTTACTGACTCTGTCCCAGGTGCCTGTGGTGCTACCCATATCAATGACAGACATGATGCCCAACGACCGGAATGACACATGCGTCATTGACAAGATTACGTACTACACTTAAATGTTATTATTATTATGTACTACGCTTAAATGCGAGTTAAACTGGTGCATAACGAACGTGTTGAAGCATATATTGTTACCTTTTCGTCCATATATTCGTCCCAAACAAACGCGCCCTAATACGCCATCACTATTGGGAAACATGTCTATTGCAAAGCTCGACACTAACTTTTTTTTTCAGTGGCCCGATCGGCCCCCAAAATCATTGATTTTCAATTTTTGGTGGCCCGAAAATGAAATCTGGTGGCCCGAAAAAAAAACAAAGAAAAACATTATAAATCTTTATTTCAATCTCGTATTGTATATTATTTGAAAATTGGGCCGTCTGATGCACTTGCACAAGTTTTTAAACAAACCCCACACAATGGCACACACTGACATTGATGATTGAGGCATACATTTGAATTATCCATTCCACGGCATCAAATTTTCACCAGAATCTTGCATACCATTTTTCTACTTTCACTCATTATTTATCTAAACACGCGCGTGCACATGCTATCGATCAGTTCAGACGTTCAAGAAGATCAAAGTCACAGAGCATGCAACAAGTAACTGTAATAAAACAGCAACACATTGGCTTTTCATGTTAAAATAAAACATATACATTTAATCTCATGAAAGTTAAAATGTCTGGCAGGCTTTGAAACTGTAAAAATAAAATATTGCAGATTTAATAAGATAAAGTAGAACCATAATTATATCAACAAAGTAGCCTGGGTACGCATGCATTTAAAAAGAAAAAGCAGCCATGTCTAAGACTAAGTTCAATATTTCGTTGCGTAAAGAGACAGAGAAAATGCATAAATAAACTTACAAAGCACTAATATTACACTTCGGATTAAAATACTGATCATCTTCATGGAATAGTTCAGTTATTCTACGCGAACTTTCGAACGCTGGCAGTTTCGCTTTGGATCCGAAACAGTGAGCACCAGTGCAGCTAGCTAGCAATCAGGGTGACCAGACGTCCCGTATTTTGCCCATGTGTCCCGCGTCCCGTACCGATCGACCCTTCCCGGGACGCATGTGTGTACATAGACACTTTGAAATTTTAGTGGCCCGATCGGGCCACCAAATTTCAACTTTTGGAAATTTTGGTGGCCCGACATGAAGTTTTGGTGGCCCCGGGCCACCGGGCCACCGCTAGTGTCGAGCCTTGTCTATTGTATATACATTCTATCAGGAGTGAATAGAACCTTGGAGTAATAAGCTGACTTATAACCTTAGAATTATAAACTTTTAATTATATAGAGCTGATTTATAGTTAGCTGAGTAATAAGTCAGCTTATTACTCCAAGGTAGAACCAATTGCTTTTATTCACTCCTGGTTGAATACACATTGGATTGTATGTGCATATATCCCAGCCATCATTGATTCATGAATATTTGTGGTAAATAAATATATGTATACTGCTAACAGTTACAGAAGTGCCACAAGTCCATGACCATCCTAACTGTACATAAAATGCATATAGAAATTCGACCTAATAGCGAACAATACATTAATATTGACATAATGACCTAGATCTTGTGGAACATTGGCACACAATTGCAAGATTAGTGTGTGCAGTGTCAATTCCTGACACTATACTGGATCATATCACCTAACCTTAATCATCTATGACTAGCGAAGTTTTCTAAACAAGAATGTTGAATTATGTATTGTAACAGTATCTACTTGCAAAATGCCAAATTAGTGTTTTTGAGTACAATCATTCGTGTTTTATAACCGTGTGGTATGGTATAATAATATACTCCATGTAATTGTGCCAAATTTAAATGTAAACTTTATAAGTAAAATTAATTGAACATTTGCAAACAAGACTTTCATAATTATGTGAATTGAAAGCTAAATAGCTGAAACTTATGAACAGATACATACTACATGTGGAGTCTATCTAGGAGACACATGTACAGTTAGACCTCGATTATCCGAACGAGACGGGCAGGGAGTATTTTGTTCAGATATTAACTGATTGTTCGGATAAACTAATCTGATCGTAAATAAAGGAAGCCATACTGAACATAATTAATGTGCATAAAAAACATGTTTACAGAGTTTTTATTCACAGGCAAATTACGTCAGCAACTGTTTCCAGGCAACGTTACGTCAAACGCACGCCACATATATCTAGCGCTCACTAAACAAAGGATATCAAATATCCTTTGTTGAATTATGAATAACACGAATGGATTGGAATATTTAATTAAATTATCTCAAAATAAACCTTCATTTCGGTGCAATATTGAAATTAGCTTGAATTCTTCATAACTTTTGACTAGTGGGTGACCCAACGGGTCACAGGTGGTCTAGTGGCTTATTAAATATTCACGGGACCTTGACATCTTGTTCCGATAATCCGAAATTCGGATAATTGATGTATGGATATCCGAGGTTTGACTGTATATATGCACGTATGCACCAATGGTAAACATACCAATTTTTCATTGTTTTTTTTCAGTGCTGAAGTGGTCAAAAAGCATCAATTGGTTGTATAAAGTTAACCATTACACATTTACTTTTTTTTAGAAGAAAGGGCAATATCATAAAATGAAGTTGATTATATATGTGACTAACACGAAATAACTCAGCATTGCCTGGGTTCCTTTGGGACCAAAATATGTGTTTATATATATAAAATAATCTCATACAAGAAGAAATGCTACTGCAGTAAATTCGATAATTGCGCAGTTAGTAAATGGATAAGGAATACATGCAATGCAAGGATTATGGACAGACGACATTGAATAACATAGCATCAAGAGCATATAAAAAAGCCTTCTTTATATGCTCTTGATAGCATGAAAGACTACCATAATAAAGACAGTGAATGTATAATCTTCAGTGACGAGGCATATGAATATAAGTGAGGCTATTATAAATGAGCATGACATTATGATAGCTTTTCAGAATATAATCAGACCATGAAATGGTAGTAAATACAGCAATTGCAACACGGTGAAGATAAATACATTTAATGAATGGCTGAACATAAACGTAAGATAATGTAAAGGTAAGGTTAGGAAAGGCAACATAACCTGTACGTGACCTAACATAGAAGTTGTTAAGAAAAGATTAGAAAGGATTTAAGATCAGATAACATGAGATAACATAGCTTGACATGACCTAACTGTTAAACTAACACAATTGGTATATATATATATATTATGGAGATATCGTATAACATACAGAAACGTTGAACAGAATATATACATTCTATAAGAGATCACAGTATACTGTCCAGGGTGCGAAATTAACGGGAGTTCGGAGTCAAATACTCCCTGATTTACTGTCGGACTTTCTGATTTGACATATGCAGGAGTCCGTGTGACTCCGTGAAAATTCTGTCATACTAATTAGTTCGTTCCAGAGCACAGCCTCGCAGAATTACCGTATTTTTCAGCTCATGTCCAAAGAAAATTTGGCAGACGTGCAACTGCATGAATCTTAAAATAAGCACATGCGTTATTGTTAATATCATTAATTTTGACCCTCAGACTGCGGACTCACTCTTTTTGAGTGTAGGGAGTCCGTTGGACTCCCGTGTTCAAAAGTTCATTTCTACCCCGGCTGCTGTCCATATAATGATATATACATACTTTGCATGATGTAAAACATTGATGTAGTACTAGTGTATATATAGTAGTGTACCAAGCATTGGCTGGGTCACTTTCGTGACAAAAGTAACATATGTCATATATGTACAGCTATATATGACTACAGCTGAGTACAGGGGTAGAAATTAACTTATTAGTATTACTATTACTATTAGTACTAGTAGTACAGTAGTACTAGTACTAGTACTAGTAGTAGTACTAGTAGTACTAGTAGGCCCTAGTGCACTGTTACGTCCTGCACACAGCCTACGGATGACACGCACGCCCTTGTGCACAAACTACCTAGATACTTACAAGTTACTCCTACTCGGATACTCCTAGTTCTATCGTTTATAAATGCCTGTGCTGCGGTACTGCCGTGTAGTCTTACGTAAGACTTACAGTGCCACTTAGCCTAATTTGCGACTGGGTTCACAAAAGATTGCCAACCTAAGCAAAAAATGAAATCAGTCGCATTTACCTTCGCTGCCGAAGAGGCTCCATAACTTTGTTATCAACAGTCCCATACTTCTTCCATCCGAACCTCTACACCAACGCTTTTAAATAATGTGATAAACTCTACGAATTTGTATCAGAAAAACAAAAGACGACTACACTACAATCTCAATGAGTTACAACTGTTGACCTGAAAATACATGCCAGTTGGCCCAGTTCCGATTTCGGTCAAAACGTCACGCGCTTTGCGCACCAATGATTGGTTAAGACTTGAGAACATATATGACGTCATTTGCGCCATGTTGTGTATTTTCTGCCACATTTATGATCATGTGACAGGAAAAGCATATGAACTTTTCTGCCAAATTTATGATCACGTGACAAGAAAAGCTTATAACGTGATGACCAAAGTACAGCGAGAAACATGCGCAAAACTCCACTTCAAAAAATAATTCTCAAGAAAATTGAATAAAATAAGCAGTTTTAGCAAGGCGAAAAACATTTATGTGTAAAAGATATTTTCCTTTATTATTTGCTTTGTAGTTTCTCTAATAATTTCTTTGTATGCGCAAGGGTTTTTTAAAACAGCGATGACGAGAAAAAACCGGTTTACGGAAACGGCGGAGGAAAAAATTGACCGTTTGCTAATAAGTCGGCCTCCAGTTAGGCCGATGAAAGTTGATTTCATGGTTCTCGTCAGGCATTGCTGAGATTTTGATGAGGGATTTAGATCAACATTCATCTTTCATATACAAACCAATAGAACTTAGTGAGGGTATCAGGTTTTGTACATATGCAAAACAAGATTGAAAAATGTCATAACTTCTTTGTTGACAGTTTTTACTCAAATTTTTACTGTTTGTCTTCCATACATGTAGTGCTGACTGTATATTGTTGATTTTTTGAGGCGGGAATTTCATATGTGGACTTTTTGATGCGGAAATTTCGTCAGCGATGAGTGTTGAACTTTTTTGGTGCGGGAGTAAAATTTGATGCGGGCGCTGACGAGAACCATGACATCAACTTTCATCGGCCTTAGCAAATTCATGCATATGGTCAATGACCTCATAATCTCATGAATATTAATCTTCAACGTCCAAGTATCGAAGACAGAATTAGGAGACAGATTAACACTGCGGATCGCAGTAGAAAAAAGTGTCAAATTTACAATTAAAAAGGAAGAGAGAAATTAGAACGTCCCATCATCAACATTTGCGCAATGTTGTCAGGCAGTCTGTCTATGCAGCCCTTGTCCGCAAATGCAGACATTATAACTCCGCTTTGCTATTCTGAGGGTGCGGGTTTAACCCCATTACTGGGGTCTGCGTCGGCTTGGACTAATGCAGCCCACGCTACTTTTTCTGGGAGTGCAACTGCCCATGTGCCCCCACCCCTCCCTACAATTTAGGATTTAAAACACTTTTCATGACTTTCCAGATAGCGTACACAATTGAAGTTAGGTTACTATAGTAAGTAGTAAATAGGTTACTATAGGTTTTATTGATTTTTTTTCTGGGCTTGCAAACGGGGGGGGGGCGTACGCCGGCTCCACTCACTGGATTGTACATATCTAGAGTTCTTATATTCATGTGATTGTCGTTATTGCTGCGGTGTTAAATATGTTGGCACTGTGGTTATATATATATACTAGCTGCGGGTACCCGCTGCGCTGGGTAAAATCGTGCTACTAATTCATACTACTATACTAATATTAATGGGACACAGTAGGAACATTGGGTAAACATCGACAATGACATTGCACCCAATATCAATATTTAGAAATCGGTCTAATAAGATAATAAGCAT
>NW_014577314.1:10884-43902 GCF_000485595.1 Priapulus caudatus | reverse complement strand
TTAGAAAGATGTTAGATCAGATAAATGAGATAACATAGCTTGACATACCTAACTGTTAAACTAACACAAATTGGTATATATATACTATATTATGGAGATATCGTATAACATACAGAAACGTGAACAGAATATATACATTCTATAAATGCAATCACAGATATACTGGGTCCAGGAGTCGCGGAAATTACACGGGAGTTCGGAGTCAAATACTCCTGACTTTACTGTCGCTTTCCTGATTTGAACATATGCAGGAGTCCGGTTTGACCCGTGAAAGTTCTGTCATACTAAATTAGTTCGTTCCAGAGCAACAGCCTCGCAAGAATTACCGTACTTTTCAGCTCATGTCCAAAAAAAATTTGGGCAGACGGACAAACTGCATGAATCTTAAATAAGCAACATGCGTTATGTAATATCATTAATTATTGACCCTCAGACTGGCCGGACTCAACTCTTTTGAGTGATAGGCGAGTCGTTGCACTCCAGCGTGTTCAAAAGTCATTTCTACCGCTGCTTCCCATATAATGAATATATTACATACTTGCATGATGTAAAACATTGATGTAGTACTAGTGTATATTAGGTAGTGCTACTCAAGCATTGGGCTGGTCACTTTCGTGACAAAAAACATATGTCATAATATGATACACTAATATATATGACTACAGCTGAGTACAGGGTAGAAATTAACTATGTAATATACTATACTGATTAGTAACTAGTAGTACAGTAGTACTAAAGTACTAGTACTAAGATAGTAGTACTTAGATAGTACTAAGTAGGCCCTAGTGCACTGTTACGTCACTGCACACAAGCCTCCGGATGCCACGCACGCCCTTGTGCGACAAACTACCTAGATACTTACAAGTTACTCCTACTCGGATACTCCTAGTTCTATCGTTTATAAGACTGCCTGTGGCTGGCGGTACTGCCGTGTAGTCTTACGTAAGACGTACAGTGACCCACTTAGCCTAACTTTGCGACTGGTGTCACAAAAGATTGCCAACTCTAAGCAAAAAAATGAAATCAGATTCGGCATTTACCTTCGCTGCCGAAGAGGCGTCCCATAACTGTTGTTAATCAACAGTCCTCATACCTTCTCCAATCCGACCTCTAACACCAACTTTTTAAATAATGTGAATAAACTCTACGAATTTTGTCATACAGAAAAACAAAAGACGACTACACTACAATCTCATGCGAGTATAGCCACTGTTTGGACCTGAAAATAACATTGCCAGTTTGGCCAGTTCCGATTTCGTGTCAAAACCGTCACGCAGCATTTGCGCACAATGACTTGGTTTAAGACTGGAACAACATTATATGATCGTCATTTTGCCGCACATAGTTGTGTAATTTTCTTGCCACAATTATAATGATCATGTGACAGGAAAAAGCATATGAAACTTTCTGCCAAAATTTAATGGATCACAGTGACAAGAAAGCTTTAAACGTGACATGACGCAAGATACAGCCGAGGAAACATTGCGACAAAACTCCACTCAAAAATTAAATTCCTCAAGAAAATTGCATTAATAAAAAATAAGCAGTTTTAGCAAGGCGAAAAACCATTATGTGTAAAAGATAATTATTCCTATTAATTATTTGCGGTTGTAGTTTCTCTAATAATTATCTTGTAATGCGCAGGGTTTTTTAAAAGCGATGACGAGAAAAAACCGGTTTACGGAAACGGCGGAAAGGAAAATTGACCGTTTGCTAACTACAGTCGGACCTCCAGTTAGGCCGATGAATAGTGATTTCATGGTTTCCGTCACGCATTGCTGGAGATTCTTGATGAGGATTAGAGATCAACATTCATCTTTCACATATCAACACCAATTAGAAGCTTAGTGAGGGTATCAGGTTTTGTCATATGCCAAAACAAGATTGAAAAATGTCATAACTTCATTGTTGACAGTTTTACCAAATTTTTTCTGTTTGTCTTCCATACATGTATGTGCTGACTGTATATTGTGATTTTTTTGAGGCGGGATATTTCATGATGTGGTACTTTTGATGCGGGGCAAATTTCGTCAGCGATGAGTGTTGAACTTTTTTGGTGGGGAGATAAAATTTGATGGCGGGCGCTGACGAGACCATGACATCAACTTTCATCGGCCTTAGCAAATTCCATGCATATGGTCAATGACCTCATAATCTCATGAATATAATCTTCAACGTCCAAGTATCGAAGACAGAATTAGGAGACAGATTAACACTGCGGATCGCAGTAGAAAAGTGTCAAATTTACAATATAAAAAGGAAGAGCAAAATTAGAACGTCCCATCATCAACATTTGCGCAATGTTGTCAGGCAGTCTGTCTATGCAGCCCTTGTCCGCAAATGCTAGACATAATAACTCCGCTTTGCTATTCTGAGGCGTGGCGGGTTTAACGCCATTACTGGGGTCTGCGTCGGCTTGGACTAATGCAGCCCACGCTACTTTTTCGGGAGTGCAACTGCCCATAGTGCCCCCACCCCTCCCTACATTTAGGATTTAAAACACTTTTCATGACTTTCCAGATAGCGTACACAATTGAAGGTTAGGTTACTATAGTAAGTAGTAATAGGTTACTATAGGTTTTATTGATTTTTTTTTTCTGGCTTGCAAACGCGGGGGGCGTACGCCGGCTCCACTCACTGGATTGTACATATCTAGAGTTCTTATATTCATGTGATTGTCGTTATTGCTGCGGTGTTAAATATGTTGGCACTGTGGTTATATATATATATATATATATATATATATATATATAATATATATACGTAACAGAAATTGATTACACATTAATTTCTCGTTTCTTACTTTATCTTTTAAAAATATGTCTTTTATTCTGCCCAAATATGGAATGTGCAGTCGACTTAATTTTTGTGCTTAATAGCTATAATGTGAGTATTGTTATAAGATGCAGTAGCTACAGCATACTAGTTCTGCACAGGTGTGACATTTTCAGCCAACTTGTTTCCCGCATATGTATTTTGTACAATCAAGTGTTCCTGAACAGGCACTGAACAGTACGTTTTTATTGGTGGGATTGGTTCTGTATTTGCCAGGTTTTTAATGTTTCTTCTATACTTTAGGCTGTGAATATGAAGTTCCTCTCTAACACGCTCTGTCATGGACTGGGTGGCATCCATAATTGCCTAGAAAATAAATATTACAATCACCAATTTAAAAAGGGAACGATTATTTTGAATTCAGACTATGTTGAGATATGGCATTATTTTGAATTTTAGTACAAATTTTCACATCATCTAAGCCATCGTTATCATCCCATTCCATTCTCCTCTACGTTTTGCAGAGACCTGAATAATTTGCTAAAGTTAAAACCTTCTCAAGATGATGTACAGCCTGACTGTTGCATGCAGACGAAGCTCCATACTGCTGTATCTCCATAGTATGGAGATGCTGGCGTAAGCTGTTGTACTTATCTGTGTTCACACGAAAACGGTTCTCTAGCATGAGTATCTGCAGGAGATTAACATGATTTAAACAGCTGTACACAGACGTACACGTCTCTTGCAGCATGAAAACACTTGTAAGCGAGTCTGCTATACATTCATATCACAGATCAGACATCTCATCATGCATAGCTATAATACCCATAAATCACTACAGATTGGAAAGATGTGCACAACTCTACTATTGTTGATAGCAAATCTGTTGATACGAACCAGTTGCAATGAGTAGTGACCAGAACATATATGCTGCAGTTTCACACCCTTGAAATAAGTAATATATGAGTAATATGATTAATGCAAAACAATTACACGCTCATGATGAAGATAGTAAGTATACCTGTTTAAGATCATTATTTGTGAGCTGAAAGTACCATCGCTCATCAAACGTCTGAATATAGCAGGCTTTCGTTAGAAGATGCTCATTCTGCTGCTGACGATATTGCAAGGCAAGTTTCCTATTCTTTTCCACAGATGAGGCGAGATCCTTCTGCAGGATGAAGAACAAATTACATTATTATTTTATTTATTAATCGGAGTTTGCAGAATACCTTTCTATGCTGATATATTCTATTATAGCACTCCTAGATCCTTACTTTTATAAAGTAGGATAACTTCAAAACAGTAGCATATACCATAACATCATTCATTATAGTATGTCGATCCTTTGTTTCTACATACTGTTTCTTCTTTAATTATATATAGTACCAAGTACTATGATGTTACATAAACATGATAACAACGATTTTAACGGGAATATCTATGTATAAATAAGAAAGAGCATGAGCAATGATACAACTCAAGTTGGCCTTCAAAGATGGAGTTGTCATGTATACTTTTTGCTGTCCAAGAATTGCATGTCGTTTTTGTAAGTAGTTTTCATGCTGCGCCGTTTTATCCTGAATTCTTCCCTGCACCTCGGTTGTAGAGTCCAGCACATGCCTCACAAAGCTCTGTTCTCTATCTAACTGTTCCTGGATGGTATCCATCGTAGCACTACAAAGACACTGATCATATAGGTGTGATAAAACTTAGGAGATCTTTTATTTCACATTGACTTTATGTGTGGAGGTATATGGCTAGGGTACGGACTCAGTTTTGTGCTAGTTTTTCTCATATAATTGTGGGTAAACACTGAACAAGTACTTTTTCATAGTTGCCTCGATTTTGCATGTCATCTAGTTTATGATCATAGCTGTATTTAACTTTCATATGGCAAAGTAACAGAACTGCATCACTTCAAGGTATTAACGGTGTCTTCAGCAGTCACCAAGTTGCGCTGCAACATTGCCCACGTTCCATTCATCTTGGAGATGTTCTCATTTATAGTTCTGCTTTTCTCAGCAACACTGGCAAGCTGAAAGCCGTGACTTTCATCAACTGTCTGTAACATAGAGAAGCCAACCTAGTTCGAAAGAACTTTCATCACATAATGAGAAAAGAGTGAAAAGGGACACACACATTATCATACTATATGCACAGAAACATATTACTATGAACCTCACTGTAGCATATAAAATGTAAATATAAAGTGTCAGGTCTACAACAACAGAGATTTTTATACAGATTCATGAGACGTGAATTACGACATGTCGTACCTTCATTTGTTTTTCAAGTGGTAATAGGTTCTCATCTATTTTTAATTGTAGTTCCTGGCATAACTTTTTATGTTCAGCAACGACTGCTGTAATTCTCTCCTGCAGAGTGACAATAGACTGCTGCCGACTACTCAACTTCTGCTTTGCTTCAGTTACTCCAGCTTGCAAGACTGCTACTTGTGCCTCTAGGCTCTCTGCCATATCCCTTAGCTGTCTCATACGAAAGAAGGATGAAACAAGAATGAAAACTAACCTACTTATGTAGATATACCTGACATAGTTTATGTAAACATGATTGATAAAAGTATGAAACTGCTAATTAGATAAATTAACAATGCCTAAATGTGAATCACAGTTTGAAAAAAAGGTTAATTATTTTCGTAAAGTATATCAAAGAAAAATTGCAACTGCATAATAGTTCATTAAGGCCTAAATATATCTTGTAGGCTTTGGATTATCAGTGTATGTTACCACTTCTTCTTTATTTTTAGAATCACTTCTCAGTTTTTCCTGCATGACAGTTTCTGAATCTATGCGTGCTGACAGAGCTTTGCAGGCTTGTGCTTCTAGTTTCACTTGCTTTAGAACGCCATCCACCTTCATCTGAGAATTAGCACAAAGAACGTAAGCTAAAAAGTGCAATCACATAGCTGTTCATTAGGACAAGAATAAACAAATCTATGTAAATTTTATTGATTTCTTTGCTATAGTATCAGGAGATTGATATAGTATTAATAGACTCCTGATAGTATGCAGAGCAATGCAATGTATCACTTTGAAATACAATGTTGTTAGTCAAGAGGGGGACATTACTGTTGACAGATGCTTATACCTTCTGCATCTCCACCAAACCGTTGTTGTGGTCTCTGTTCTTGCGCAGCTGCTTCTTCTGTGCCTGGTTGACTACCACTGCCTTCTTACAGTCGTCTGTCAGCTGATGCAGCTCCACTTGACTCACTAATGCCTCGACTCGGATTTGTTCGATTGCCTTTTCGTCTGCTGCCACCTTTTTTTTGCTTTAAATATACATGTTGTACGTGCAGATATGGTCTATAAAAACTTGCATGGTAATGCTGTGGTGTGAGGGGAAGTTGATTCTCTGGTGCGTGATGTATTTTATGAGTCTATAAAGTATGGATCATTGCAGTGACAACATGCACAACAAACAATACAATAATAATATGTCCATAATGCAGCAGCTACTCTACTGTCACTTTAATTGTCACTACGACTACAACCACGATTGTCAGGCTACCAAGATATCTGTGAGATCATTATCAAATATAAATACATTTCGGATATGTTCTCGAGTGTGTCGTCAGTAGTAATCTGGTGCACCTTGCTGCTATTCACAATGGCTCTCAGTTTAGATGCTGTCTGGTGAACCGTGTTTTGCATATCTGTTAGAGCAGACTTCCACGCTGCAATCTACAAACATAGCAATGACCAATATCTTTAATGATGCACCTTTTTGGACGATGCTTTGTTCCATCTATTCTATATGTAAAAATACACATTATTAAAATAGTTGCTGCCGATGACAATAAGAAATAGCTGTATTTAATATTTAGACCCTTTGTTTGCTTTAAGGTATGAGTGGTCCATGCTGGAATCTTTTTTAGATTAAGTTGCAAGGTGACTTTAACCTGCTTGTCTCTCTCCTCTCCAAGCAGTTTGATTTGTAATTGCAGTCCGCTGATGTCTTTCTCTTGGAATTTTCTTTTCTTGTCCAGTGCTTTGACCTATCCACATAGATATAGCTGCATGATCAAATCACATTAATACACAGATAATGAAAATTTTCTAGATGTAGCTGGCATTGTCAGACATACATTTCTCAATAGCTGAAATAATGATAACGCATTAAACAATTGCCTGTATTAGGTGGGCCTAGGTGCAGGATAGTACAAATTGTTGATAAAACACTATCTTGTTAGATGCATTCTTATCTTAGTATTAGCAGAGATTTATCTATAATAGCATATATATAGTGTGGAATGTAATAATATTACTGCATATGAGGTAGCATGGATAAATATACGATAATAAGTATATATATATTATATACTGAGAACTAGTCCTACATACAGAAGCAGCAATAGCCGACTCATCTTCATCGAGCCTCGTATCTGTATCTAGCTTCTCCTGAAGGTCTGCAGCTGTAGTTTTGATCTTGACCCTCGATTCCTCAGCCTGCTGTATATATGATGCATGGAGATCCTGGCAGTACTGCAGCTCAGCACTGTTAAAATCCCACAGTGCAATTATACAGACACCCACGTTTCATTCTCTCATATCACAGTGCAAGAAATGATAGACTATATTCCTTATCGACAATGTATAGTATCCAAGTGACATACGTAACCAGTGTTGTATTTACACATGAATGCCTAACTCACCAGACGTTTTTAAGTTTTCTGTTGGCATCTCGCAATTTCTTGCTGATGGATAACCTCTCCGATTCTCCCTTTTCGTGCTCCTGGCTTGAATGTTCTTCTGCGGCACCATAAGACAGTAGCACATCGTTCAACTCTTGTGTAGCCTAGGAGAAACAATGGAAATAAGTCATGGCATTGAGATTATATCTCTTCTCTTCATATCCTCTCTCCAATTTCCTTCATTACCAGATTTTGAACATGGGAATAAAATAATAATTTAATATTTTTGCTGCAATGTTTTCCATGTCATATTACAAAATTAGTAATAATTTAACAACTTAAATCAAATTGATAAGTATGTGGGAAATATATCTTATTTAACTGACTGACTGAATGCTATGGTGTTACCTGTTCTTGTGCTTCATCTATTTTTTGCATGTCTTCCTCTTGTAGCTTCAGCTTTCCTTCTATAAGGGGACTAAACAGAAAATGGGGTAACTTAACATTACATTCTAGTTCAAAAACTTTTCTTTCAGTTTAAGATAAGGCTACAAAGCTTTCAATATTTTATGGATATTGTAACAAATTATTTTTCTGCCAATTTTGTGTGGCATTGTTGTTAGTTTAGAGAAAGTTAGTTTAGATGCAACAATAGAAGATGCTCACCAGTGCTTATTTACGAAGGCAATGTCAGCCTTAAGGCGCGTGTTCAACTTCTCTGCTCTAGTCACCTTCGGCTTGATCTGTGCCTCGATGCGTTTCTGGTACGAGGTGTGCCACTCCAGTTCCATGATATCCATAACGCGAGTTCTGTGCACTGAAACCAAACCAAGCTATTGACTTCAGCAGCACATCTACAGCCATGCCCTACACCAATGCATCTATGTAACCATGAACTCGTCTAGAAGTCCTCTAGTTAGCTTCACGTGTATTCAACCTTTTTCAGCTGCCTCTGGAAGAACATTGAGCCGCTGTGCTGAGAATTGGCTAACTTTCTTTTCCAAGACGTATGACTTTTCTCTCTCTGTGCTGAGTAGTTTAGCTGTCACCTCTTTGTCTGTTTTTAGGCGTTTTACAAGCTTCATCACGGACGACAAGATGGCTGACATATTGACAGGGCTGGCATCTACCCATAGTAAACAGATGTGACGAGTTCATTAATGTGCAAGAAATTGTACACTTCCTTACCAGTTTAAGCTAGTGTTTATGAATATTTTTTATTTTAATCATTGTCTACAACAGTAGAAGTCTCTATAGGTGTGTTCTCAATGAGTCCAACCCATACACAGGCATAATGTGGAAAACATGCATGGTACAAACTAACTAGTATCGGCTCCCACTCCTTCCACGCTGAGGGTCGGCTTGCTCCCACAGTGGCCATGGTTTACACTGGTAGTAAATCTTGCACACTGTCTTCCTTCACCTGCAGAAAACGTCAACATGGGACTAAACAACATTAAAATGAGCAGCCTTTCTACTGCTCCTATGCACAGTTACAATCACAGTTAATGCACAGTAACATAGCTAGATTTTCTGCAGAGCCTTTCACACATGTTGGGTCTGACCTGCCTTCAAAGCTAAAGCTAATTTGTGATTTTCAATAAATCTTCCAATGCACCTTAATTGTCTAATCAATAATATACCCTAATGTCCAGTTGTGACTTTTAACGATCCCAACATAGTAATGTTTTTTTTCACAGCTCGATGTATATATATCTGAACTGATCTGAGTTTATTTGTTTATCTTATTTGAGCCACTTACTACATGCGTAATTGACTATAATTACTGATTGGAGTTAATTGATGGATTGCCTGCCATATCTTCTGAAATTCCTTGGAAGAATCTTGTATAGCAGCACATTTACACATAAATACACTGTAAATGTTTCTGTATATCATACCTTGTGTATCACTCGCAGTCATATCCAATGTGTATATTAACTGTTGAAGTTGCTGCATCTTTTCCACTGCCTTATCCACGCAAGAGGTTGTATGTGACTGTAGCATACAGCTGCTATTCCTTCGGGCAGAGATGGATTGCCCTTCTACATTGTCAGCAGTGAGGCTCATGTTTAATCCTGCTTTAAACCAAGTATATTCTTCAGTAACAACACTGAGGCACAATGTAATTAATATTCCTAGTTTGATCTAACTATATATATATATAATTTATGTTTTCTCGGACCCACCCGAACATCCACGCACGATCCGCAACAGAAAGAAAAGAGAAGCCTACTGGATCCACAATCTAAACACCATCCAACCATACGGACTCAACCTACGGGTCGAAATACCGGGATGGATAGAAGACTATCACAGTAACCCTGCCAACATGGAATCAACGTGAGGCTATCCCTAGCCAGACGACCCCAGGGTAGCGAGCATTTCGATTCACTTTTTAAACACACTTATATATATAATTTATGCTAAATTATTAAATGTAATAATAAATATACAAGTGCATTAGGCCTACATCAGTACATGTGTAATTTGTAAAGAGTTGATATACCCCAAACGGTTTAACTCTCTCAGTATAATAAAACTAACTAAAAATAAACAGTTTAAAAAACAGTTTAAAACAAACAGTTTAAATATAACTACAATAATTATTATATATTTAATATAACCTCATAAATAGTATTCTTGAAAAGTCCAAGGGACTATAACGAAGACGGAGAGACACGTTGATCAAATCGATAAAGTCAACACTACGTCAAACGGTCAATGAAATTGAATGATGAATCATGATCAATTTTATCGAAAGTGAAATTATATAATTATAAAGTTCGATATTATTTACAAATGTGGCCATAGGTCTTTTCTTGTCAGCCGCACTGTGTAGTATTACTATTAGTGTGTTGTGTAGGCCTACAACTAACAAATTGACTTTAAACATGATAGAACAAGACAACGGTAGCCTAGGCCTACGTTGATTGACTTTAGCATCAAGCTGAAATTCAGACAGCAAAATAGAAGCGCTGTATAATTTTGTGTGGATTATATATAATAATAAGTATATATATAGTATATATACATAGAAAATCACTTAAAACGCAATAAAAAACATAATGCATACGTGAATTAGAACGTTGTAATATAATTACGGGCTTCTCCGATTAAATTGCACTCCATCTTGATGACGAGGCGTTGTCAGGACGAAATTACCCGAAAGTCGCCGAATCTGTCCACGTGATCAAGCGTTGTTCAAGCCAAAGATGGCTGGCGATACGTTGGTAGAGTTTTACGAACTTTTGTAAACATTAGGTGAATTAGACTTAAAACAATGTTCACATCTTGATATGGATTACAAAAATGCAAACAGATAGCTCGGAAAAAGTCGTGATGAAGAAAAGGAAAGAGCTAACATGGGTGGAAGCGGCCAAACTAGTAAGTGACTTGTAGTTGTAGCGCTAAACAAAATTTATTTGTAAATAGGCCCTAAACTGGCCTAAGCACTAGGGGCCTACTACGGATTTTTAGTCTATGATATTGCGCTTAGATTATAGGCACACGTTTGTCTAGTAATTAATATAATAGTTATTCCAATCGTTATGATGTATACGAGTCCTAATATTAATAACAACTGCAAATAACTTTGTTGCTAGTTTATTACGACGAAACTGGAGTGTCTAAAACCACTGGCAGCAAGATCAAGCCCGCACGTACAGCACACACGCGCGCCATTGACTATATATATACAACATGGTGTCGAACTCGCCGGCAGTCGCCGCCGCAGTTTCCACAACTCACCGTTTTAAATCAGTTACAACTCCCGTGTTCCTGCAGGTGACGCCACTTTCCAACTATCGTTGGAATCGCAGAACATTGCTTAACAATATAGACCCGCCAATTTTGACAATCGGCCCGCCAGAATGCGCTTAAATCACAGAAATTCCTCAAATATACATGCTAAATGATACTTAGCCTGCAACTGGGTGAAGAAGGCGGCTGGCTGAACCGTTGGCGGCTGCGCATACCATGAGTCATGACTCACCCGCGATGTCAACAAGCGTAGTTTCGCAGCCTGTCTGCGCATTAAACTTGCTGCAGCCAATCAGCGCAGCCGCCAACGGTTCAGCCAGCCGCCTTCTTCACCCAGTTGCAGGCTAACTGCGGCGGCGACTGCCGGCGAGTTCGACACCATGTTGTATATATATAGTCAATGGCGCGCGTGTGTGCTGTACGTGCGGGCTTGATCTTGCTGCCAGTGTCTAAAACTGTCTTGCCACTGCACTGCCACTGATGCTGATAGGGTCTATGTCTCCCTGGGTACTGCGGGAACGTGCCCTGGGTACGGTCCGGCATACCGGAATGTACCCTGGTAACTATCTGATATGGTTATAGGGTTAGGGAGTAGGCGAGGTACGGTCCGGAATATTAGATAGTACCAGGGTACGTTCCGGCAGTACCCAGGGAGACCTAGACCCTGGCAGTGCCACTGATCAACCTGCGACAAACTTAACTTGTTGTTGAAGTGGCAGGGCTTTGGCAGAGTAAGATAGTGTGGTAATAATAGGTTAACTCAGTATTTTTACTCAGTAACTTCATACCTATGCACAAAGTGGGTAGTTTCTGCCATCATGCTGTGACAGATGTATTAGCTGTTAAAATACTATAATTTCCAAGTAATACACATTTGTTACAATACAACGCAACGCTATATATACTAATAAAAATTATAATATAATATCAACAACACCCTAATTCAACAAATAGAATGTATATTTGAGTATATTGTAATATCATTTCTATACACACATCACGCACGCCGTAGACATAATGACGCACGCACGCACGCACGCACGCACGCACGCACACACGCACACACACACGTGCATGCATATACATATATATATAGGGTTAGAAATTAATGGTAGTGCGCTAGTCCGAAACTACCAGATTTAGTGACGGATGTGGAGATTGCAGGAAATACTTGACTCGGCGTAAACCTAATACCAGCACTGCAGTTTTGACTAACACGGATAAAAGAAACTGATAATTTCAATTATTTCTATTTCCTGCGAGTTGTTATAACTTTATTTTAAATAAATTAAAGTATCAATTAGCAAATATACATGAAAATATTCTTTATGTTATGTATTCACAAAATTCTGAACTACTAGAATTAGTCACGGACTACTAGATTACAAAATCTAGTAGTCAGTATTACTACAAGTCAAAGAAGGTTTATTTTGCACCCTGTGTATAGATGTATCACAATAAACTGATTATCTTCTTATCTAGTCAGGTTCTCCAAGAGCACTTATAGCCTGACGGCCCGCCAGGCTATCATCGAGCCCCGCCATCCTAAAATGCACCCGCCACTCTAAATATCATAGCCGCCATGCTAAATATCTTAGTCCCCGGACTCCCCGCCTTTGGCGATTTGCAACTAGGACCGTAAAGGCAGCACCCGCCATGCTATAATAAAAAAGCTTGGAGAACCTTGCTAGTATATGTTGTTAAAATGACATTTTTAGCAATTTGTTAAATATATATTGAATGAAATGTGCCTTTTTATGTGTTATGGTAGTGTATTCCACTGGTTCATTATCTCCACAGTAGGTGAGTTGTGACCATACATATCATTTGTTGTTATATATATGCCCTTGAAGCATGCATTCACAGTTTTACTGTTATATTTTTGTCACAATATAGCAACTTGTCTCGCGGTTATTATAGGTGTTGCAGCGTCATTCTGCTACTCCCATGAGTCACAAAGAGATCCTGAAGGTGATTGATGCAGAGCAACTGAAAGAGATCAGGTTTGTTTGTGAATACATATATCCTTGCATGTTGTTAACGTTCTCATTTAAATTGAACTCTTCTCTGACCAGCTGACGAGATTCAAGTAAAAGCTTGGCATGACTAGTACAAATAACCAAATGACGCAGGGTGCCAAATTAACGGGAGTCCGGAGTCAAATACTCCATGATTTACTGTCGGACTCCCTGATTTGACACATGCAGGAGTCCGTGTGACTCCCTGAAAATTCTGCCACACTAACTAGTTCATTCCGGAGCACGGCCTCGCGGAATTACCGTATTTTTCAGCTAATGTCCAAAGAAAATTTGGCAGACGTGCAACTGCATGAATTTTAAAAATAAGCCCATGCGTTATTGTTTTAATATCTTTAATTTTGAACCTCAGACTGCGGACTCCCTCATTTTGTCGCAGACTCCCTCTTTTTGAGGGTAGGGAGTCCATTGGGCTCCCTTGTTCAAAAGTTAATTTCTATCCCTGTTACATAAATTAAGTAACAGTGAGGTAAATTTATTGGTTGAATTATATACACATGTGGAAAATGATAATAATTTTACGTATCTGAGTTGTATATTAAACTGATATTTATATCAGAAATAACTTTTTATATATAAACAACTTAATATAAGAATTTTTTAACTCAGTTATAACTGAGTATGTAGAAGATTATAGTCACTTGTTAGATTCATTATAATTACTTATTGAAATAATGTGTAATAAAGCAGGGTTGTCCCCATGTCTTCATGTCAGGTCTGAGATGCCTTCATATCTGAAGCTAATTTACGACATCCTTTAAATTCTCCAACATGCCTTAATTTTCAGCTGCGTGTTTAATATTCATGTTCCTGTTTCTTTTCAATCTTTCTTCATTAGGTGAAGATTATGTGCCAAAAATGTCATAGAACATTATCAAATTGCAATTAACTATGTATCTTCCAGGCCATCCTCGACATCCATCCATAAACAACATGACTTCCAAAGTTCCTGGGGGTGAACCCTGTAAATGGCATTTTTCTGTGGTGTAGTATTTAAGATCAGAACAATTGTCTGTAATAGCTGTCTATAGGATGTTGGATTTGTGATAACATATATATACAGAAACTGAAATCTGTACTAATATTATCATTTCATGTGAAGATGTGTATCTTCAACTTTTCACAGTGGCACAACACCTTTGGCTTGCCTGAATGCGATGTTACACGCATACTCCCATGGACCATCCAGTATCTTCTACAAGGTTGCAGGGCGTATGGGTGTGTATGGCCTTAAGGTGCGTGGATCTTTATTATCTGTGTAAGGCCTATTTAAGAACCAGTTTGTATTCATATATACTGTGTTCAATAAATATGGTTAAAAAATCATTCTAAAATTATTATGTTTATGACCACATGAAAATATTGTGTTATATCAATGTAGAATATATGTATCCATCTTCCTTTTTACAATAATAAAGAATTGCAACCTGAAAGCTCCTGAATTATGAAACATTTAAAGGGACAGTAGCCTTTAGGATTTTACTGCATACAACTGTACTTACTGTATAACAAATCGTCTATACCCACATGTATATGTCACCAGATACTTAATTAATTATTTACACATCAACGCTACGAAATTTGAACGGCGCCATGACACCCGCGACCGTGCTGCCACTCTGAAAAAGTTGCTATTTGCATTTTTATTTTGCAGGTAAATGACCGAGGGCTAATCACAAAAGTGCAATTATATTTATACCTAAATGCTATTTAACCGAACGATATTCATTTTAGGGCAAATTTATCCATATTATAACTGAAACTATATGTCGTTTATAAGATATTACAATCCTTTTGCTTTTAAATGAAGAAATAAGAAATACCCTCGGTCTGTAGCCCTTGGCTGGAAAGTGGTTTTGCGCAACTTCTCAGATCGTGCGCTTTGAGTGGCGCCACCGTCGTTGTAGTCAAACTGTAGTCGTTAGTTTTAAAACATTTTTTAAAAATATTTCTAATGGTGATTGAACCATGAAACTTTTTATGTAGCGCAATTATAACCTAAATTAGCTGAAAATAATCCTAGAACCTAGAGGCTACTGTTCCTTTAAGTATTGTGATGCACATGTATTTCTAAATGCTAACAGTGCATTTATACTCGAGATGGTGACTGTCTTTAGACAACCTAGTTGCTATGTTGTCGAATGTATATAATAATTTGAGTGACAGCAGTAGTGATGTAATATTTTCAGAATGACCTGCCAGGGGGCGCTGTTCTGCTGGAGATGGAAGAAGAGCAGACAACAGAACTCAATCTTGATGAACACGGAGAGCCACTCGATGGCCAGCCTCACAAGGAATGTGTCACTGCTGAGCGGAAAAAGCAAAAAGGTGAAAGGGAGCATTAGGATTGACATACATACAATGAAATTTCCTGTAAAGAAAATCCGTCTGTATCTAAAGCATATAAATGGTAATTTGCAAGTTTAAAAATGTGGAGATTGGAGCATTCCTTGTTTTGAATGTGTTAAAATTCTACTTTTCAAATTCTGTTGTGGTTTTCCCTACTAGAAGTTACAGATGTTGTCTCATTGACTATCAGAACATTTTTTCACAATGCAGTATACTATGCCAAACTCCCCCCTGGTGTGAAAACAATACCTCCACCGCCACCTCAAAAGACGATGGATGCAACGCTACAGGAGAGTGTCGAAAACAGACTTGCTCATCAGATAAATAAAGCTACTAATGATGCCCACAAGAAAGGTATTACATCTCAAAAGTTGTTGACACGTCTACTAGGCATGTAGTTGTTGCCTAATGAATGTATCTTATTATCTCCTTTAGACGAGCATCCCTTATTGAATCATGAATTATGAGAGGTATTAATTGTGTAGACCAGACCATGCTATAGATAATATAGTATAGATACCACTCGACTAGGTATTTATTGTTTCGCCCGAAGCTTTAAAAGTTAAGGTAGGTATTGGCTTATAAGAGGCTTAAGAGTCTTATTTACTTGTAATTGAATTTTGGTCATGCACTAATTACCAATATTATAATCACCGGTACTGAAGTGAATGGCAGGTTAGAGATGCTTTGCACGTGCGTTTGCCAAGAAGGAGAATTTCCAACTGGTTCACAGTCTTTCGAGTTTTTTCTCGTGGCCAGGAACATTTGTGAGCTCCGAGTGTAAATTCGTAGAGAAAATTTATGGGTAGAGTGAAGGGGAAGAATTCCTAATTATGACTATGAGACCAGAAGTAGTCATGCGTCGCATTTTGTTCTCAATGTCAGCTATTATTACGTCGGGTCGAAGTCGCATCACAGCACGACTCAATTGACTCTTGTTCAACTTTTTAAATCTATAGAGTGATAAAGTTTGGGTGTAGGTACGCACAATTTGTTATCACATTTTATGTTCAGTTATGGTTTCAGTATTTTGGGGTATTTATCCCTGTTTTATGTTTTTAATTTCACATCTGCCTTTTATATATTATTATTTTTATTTATGCTGCAGATGTCTCAGGCAGTAATTCCGCATCTCCAAAGAGTGCTGCGCCATTGAGACGGTCACTCAGGACAAAGTACAAGAAGAACAAGGGATTTCCACGTATCATCATGAAACTAGCAACCCGACCTTCGGATGCAGAAGGTACGTTTCTTGTCCGATATTTTGTCTCATTCATAGCCTGAGTTTAATCAGAAATTATTAATATTACGACTTTTACGAAATATTACGAATATTATGTAATTAAGACTTACCCCTTTTTCAGTCTTACTCAGCCACCTACATGATTCACTCTTTAGTGTATTTTGACAGATGACACATGCATATTCAAGCTTCTTTAAAGGTCCACGCGTTCTTTGCTAAAGAGTAACTGAAACATGCTTGTTTTCGTTTGTTCGATAGCGAATAAGAACAATAAACTGCTGTCATCATCAGTGCCTGCGTCGTCGTTGCCGTCGTCAGCCCACAGGGTAAACTCTATAGCCCAGGTACCGGCACCCCGTGATAACTCGCCGTTCGTACCCGCCTCGTTGCTGCCGACGCCCGCCGTCGCATCGAGTGTAAACTCTGCAGCTCCGAAGTCGACGTTGCCTGTCACCACGGCAACGTCCGTGGCGGCGGCGGCATCGTCGCTGAACGCGACTCAGTCGGCGGCGCTAGCGAAGGTCGCGGTGCCGAAGCATGCTGCGACGGTGGTGCCTCCGCGCAACATCGTCACGGCGCTTCGCAGCAGTGCGGTGGCGAATACGCGGTCGCAGACGAACCTGAAGGGTGCTGATGAGAAGTCAGGGACGTCGAAACACGTCGAAGACAAGTGCACGCCGCAGAACGCCGAGGTAGCTAGCGACGGCGACCACGAGAGGGCGCCTGCATCTGCCGGTAGCAAACGGCTTGGCGCGTCGAAGGAAGAGCCTACGTCGACAACATCGTGGGTAAGTAGGTCGCTATTGAGCGTCGTTCGTTCGCATTTTATGGGCTTCGTTTCACAAATAACGAGCATCGTTGCCATTGGTTTTCACATCTACTTGCTTGGCTATGTTTTAAATTTTTACTTACTGTGATAATTGTGATTGTAATCGGGGAGACCATGGAATCGCCTACTTCTTTTGGCTAAAAAGTTTTCTGCAGAAACGTCTCTCTAATTATATAATGGATTTCGATCGGAAAATATTATTTACGAACGACAGAACTTTACGTTACGAACGTGTCATCCGAAATGCATTACTCCTGTAACAATAAGTATTACTCTAAAATGCTAATTACAAATTATTCGCATAATACTGGCAAGTGTGGAGCATGTTGCTTGGTTCATGGTCATGTATAGCTGTGGCGATAATGTTATTATTTAATGCTTGGCTGTCAGCACTGTGTATAGGGGTGCGCGAGTTTCAGATTCTGTTCAAACATGGACGAGGGGCTTGTTTTGAGCGTCGACTGGCATTTGCTTGCAGGTGCACCGGCGACGTTACAGACGGTCGAGCGGATCATCGCAGAGTGAGGTCACCGTCGATCTGGAGACGCCAAACTCCGTACTCGTGCACACCAATCTCAGGGTAGGAATGCTGATTGCATTGCTCGGCTGAAATTAACGATACGATGACCTCTGATGTCCGCTTCACACTCGAGCTGTCGTGCAACGTTGTCGCGATGTAGCGTAGCGTTCATTAGTTGCGATTCCTCCTGGCTAGTGAATCACTCTTCCAACCCTATTCTCCGCGAGGAGAGAAGGAACTTGGAGAAGAGTGAAGCACTCGGCAATCGTGAATTTTTCTTCGGAGAGGTGATCGCCACGTTCGTATTTCCGTTGCAGAATCTGGTAAACCGGCACACCCTAGTTTCGCTGCCTCAGTCTTACCAATACCAACTCATACAGATGCTGCCTGAAGTCGAGCGATTAGAATGTGCTGGAAATCCAAAGTAAGCATTCTCAGTTTGACCACGGCTGTCCGCGAACAGACAGTTTTATTTGACGTGTGGTTAATTCGATAAGGTTACTTCTTAGTATAGTATAGGAACATGTATATGGCATATAGTTTATAGTATATGGCATTTCTTATTGTACATTTTTTTGCCAGGTCTTTGTCCAGTTCATCTCTGAACAATGAATTCCTAGCAAGAGCTCTTCAAGACTGGAAGGAAAGATTGGCAGAAGGTATGAGCAGGGTTTTCTGGCAGTGGACAGTGGACTTGCAATGCAATAGTCTCTAACCTGCCTCAGAGCAAGAGCAGGTCATGGGTATAACTGTCTTGCGTGATTTTTAAGCTCTAGTATTTTTCTGAAATATTGCTTTTACAACAAATTTTGTCATTGATGGCATGGGCGTTTGCATCGTATGGGCATTACACATACCGTGACAATAAAGTAGCAATTAACTCTAATAAAATTAATTAATTAATTAAGTAATTCTCTAATTAAGTAGCAACAAACTTTGATCCCGTAGGAGAGTTCATGCCGGAGAACAAGCAGAAGTTGAAGCAGGAGGGTGAGAAAGATCTCGTGAAGCTGGATCCGTGGAAACAGAAACACTTTGAGCCAGTGTGGGGGGAAAGGTGAGAGAGCGTCGGTCGTTGTTACGTTGAGCCAGTGTGGGGGGAAAGGTGAGAGAGCGTCGGTCGTTGTTACGTTGAGCCAGTGTGGGGGGAAAGGTGAGAGAGCGTCGGTCGTTGTTACGTTGTCAGCGTAATTCTACATCTGTGATTGGTGAGATCGAATCTATAATTCTACTTTGGTCGCTTCCTCACATCTATATCCCCACTGAGAGCATTCTCGCTATCATTACAGGTGTGGCTCGCGGCAGTACGACCCCAAGATTTTGGGTTACTTGTGTACTAACATATAAAAATATCACTTATTTTAAATTTTAATATTAAATTCTCAAAATAAGCACATGCATTATTGTTAATATCTTTAATTTTGAACATCAGACTGCGGACTCCCTCACTTTGCTGCGGACTCCCTCTTTTTGAGGGCAGGGAGTCGGACTCCCTTGTTCAAAAGTTAATTTAGACCCCTGATTACAGGTGTGCATCACGGCAGTACGACCCCAAAGAGTTCAGCTCTCCTAGCAAAGCCTACATCAAAGGCTCGAGTAAACCAGGTGGTCAAAAATCCAAGATGGTGCTGGACCGAAAGTCACCGGCGCGTGCCGCTGTCAAGAAGTCTTCGCGGATCGCGGCTGCCATGATGAAGAAGCGAGCGGTGCTGAAGGGCTGCAAGAGAACGTTCGAAGATAGAACGATCGATGTAGAACCGGCCGTCACCGCTGACTCCGACGCTCTCGTGGCGATATCTGAGCCGGAAGTTGCCGCTGCGGTGGAGCCACCGGTATCGGCTTCGGTCACAGATGTCATCGTGGGGGAGGTTGAGCCTTGTGTCCCGGGTACGTCGACCGTTGAATTTCTGTCGTCTCGTTGATATCTCAGTGTAGTGCTGGGGGTCTATCGTCAGTAATATCGTGTGTAGTTATGGGTGCCATGAGTTGGAAATGTTATTATAACTTTTTTTTATAACACTTCATGTGAAAAGGCATTTTAGACTTGTGATGCCACAACTGTTCCTGATGTTTCTGAGATCATTGCACTTGGTTTCGATTTGCATTTCTGTTTTTGGTAATGACTGTCAGTATTTTGCTCGTTTTACAGAGCTGGAGATTGCTGCAGAGGTGCTGCCATCTGTAGAAAAGAGGGAAAGTCCAGTTCCTCCTAAACGAGATCTTGAGGTAGGAGAAAGCACAGGAGTAGTAAGCACACAGTTTAAATGATTAGCTAGCTGATTAATATCCTTAACTGTTATTGAATTTGAATTTTTTCGAATGGTTGATGAATTTATTGTATTTGAATTTATCTGAAAGCCAGGATTTCATGTTTTCCGAACCGCGTTCATATTTTTTTGACCGTTCTGATACTTTCTTTGAGAGATAATAATGTTAAGATTTAGTCTCCGAACAATCAGCACATCACCTGTCTGCAATATTATATATAATATATATATATATAAACTAGTATTAAATGGATAGATGGCGATTTCTAAGGCAAGTACTGTGTTAAGCTCTGCGATGACATTTCGATAGGAGCGTGTGTGTTTGGATGAGGAGAGTGCGTCGTCGTATAAGAGGCCGAGGGAGGAGGAGAGCTCAGATGAGACAGTGGAAGTGCAGCTTGTAGGCGAGATGCCGCAGGCACCTGCTCCAGTAATTCAAGCTCAGGTGAGGGCAATGTAAGACCAACCACGCGGTTTAGCCATGATTCCATCTCTGGTCATGACGATTCGTGTTGATGTGCACGTTTTTCACGGAGGGTATAATTCTCTAGCAACTCTGTCGGGATAACTACGCATTCTTTCCTCGATCAATCGTCCGGTCCCATCCTCACTTCGTGATAGCGTGCTCCGGTTTCCCCCGCTCACCCCTGTACCTGTCTCTCGCATTTCAGGTGCCGGTCACCAGCGCGACCCCACCGGTGCCGGTGCCAGCGGCGGTGGCGGCGCCGATGGTTCGAGCTGCGACCGCGCAGGAGAAGCCGCGAGCGCCCTACCTCGCGCCATCCACCCGCGTCTACCCGACAATGTTGCGGCCGCAGCGCGTCATCGGACAGACCCGCACCCTCGCTCAGATCAAAGCACAGACAAAGGCTAAGCTAGCCGCGCGAGGGCAGGCGCATGCCGGCGGAGGCAGCCCGACGACGCAGGCGCTCCTGCAGCAGCATATCATGAACAAGCAGTGTCCGGCGGGTCGCGGCGGGGGCGGCTCGGGGCCCGGCGGGGGCGGCGGGAAACCGGGAGGCGGGGCGGGCGGCGGCGGCGGCGGCACGGACGGCGTCAACCTGGAGCGTTCGTATCAGATCTGTGAAGCGGTGCTGAAGTCGAGCGGAGGCCGCAACACGGCCGTCCTGCTCAGCAAGAATAAGAAGCCCGTCGAGCTGATGGAGACGGCGGAGGGAGGCGAGGGGGATGCTCCAGTGGCGGGAGGCGAGGGGGATGCTCCAGCGGCGGGAGGCGAGGGGGATGCTCCAGCGCCGGGAGGCGAGGGGGATGCTCCAGCGCCGGGAGGCTGCGAAGCTCCCACATCCCGCGTTGCCGCGGGCAACGCCGAGTGCGACCGGGCAGAGGCCGTACCGGCAGCAGCGAGCTACTGCACCGTCGTGACGACGTCGCAATGCCAACCCGAGCCGACCCAGCAACTCATGTACCAGCACAGCGGCTTCGGTGGCGCCACGGCGGGCGCGACGCCGCTCGGCCCGCCGCCACCAGTCCTCCAGGGGACGCCGCCGCAGCCCTTGTTGATTGCCGGCGGGCAGGTGCAGGTGACGTCTCTTCCCTCTGGTGTCGGCGGCGGGAACCCGGCGCTGGGTTTGGACGACCTCAACCAACGCTACTACCTGCTGACGTCGTCGGGAGGTGAGCATCATCACTACGCCAAGCCGGCGGACGCGAACCCGCAGCGGGCCGCCAGCGCGCCGCCCGGACGCGGCGCCCTCGCCACCGCCGCCGTCTCGCGCTGCGCGAGCGCCGACAACGCGAAGATCGTCACCGTGGGGGCGCCGCAGGCGGGCGTCGTCGCCGCGGCGGCGCCGGAGAACGGGGACGTCGACGCGGACGGGCTGGGTGGGCTGCTGAGTAATGGCAATGAGGTGGTGCAGGCGGTGAACCTCGTGCAGGGCAACACGGTCACACAGGGCATGCTCGTCGGGAGTGTGTTCATCCCCTGTAACGTACAGAACGTCCCTGCCCCCACCGCCGCCGCCTCCGCCGACGGACGCCCGCTCTTGCTTCAGCAGCAGCAGCAGGTGGTGACCACGGCAGGGCAGCAGCAGCATCATCAGCAACATCATCAGCAGCATCAGCAGCAGCATCAGCAGCAGGTGCTCGTTCAGAACCAGCCCAACGGCACCGTGACTGTCGTGTCAACGCCTGCAGGTAATATATCTGCCGCCGTGCAGCAGCAGCAGATGGTACTACCGGGAGCGGCGGAGCGGGAGGCTGTGTCGGATTGCGCGTGCAATCTGAAGCCGATGCACACGTGCAGGAACTGCGGCGCGTTCTGCCACGACGACTGCATCGGTCCCTCAAAGCTCTGCGTCACCTGCTTGATACGGTAGCCGCCTGTCGCCATGACGACCGCATCGGTCCCTCTTATATAGAAGAGCTAATATTGTATGCGCGCGCATGTTAAAAGTTTTTGTTTCATAAAAACTGCCGTACATTTGTAAAACTATCCTACCATAATAACAAAAAGACAAAGATCGCAAGACGTAACGTTCATATTTTCTATATAAAATAACATTTATTGAAGATCTATAACCCATTACTGATGTACACGTAACACATTTGCTATATGATACATGATAATATTTTAAGGTGTTATTCGCTATATATGATATATCTCTATAATATGTAAAACTTCCTGTTATGTCGTTGACATGTATTTCTGTAGTCGACTAGGTGCCTGTGTCGAGGTATGCTACGCCAACATGTTCTGCTTGCATCTATGACAAATACGACATACGCATATACGCTCTCCTATGACACTATTTGTCATAGGAAGATTCTTCCTATGACAAATATTGGCGAGTCAACTTCGTTCCGCTTTACAGCTGAAATTCACTGCTTGCATTCATAATAGCGCTCCTAAACTCCTATGATGCGCACGACACATACAACAATATTTGTCATAGGAAGAATCTTCCTATGACAATAGGAGAGCGTATATGCGTATGTCGTATTTGTCATAGATACGCCGCACGCGCATAGTCCGTATTTCACTGTTATCGTTGCGAGAGTTCCTCCATGCGCCGTCTAGCGGCAATTCGCATCTTCTCGTGCAGTTCCTTTCCTTTCCCCGGCTCCGTCTTAAACCTGAATTGTCGTTCTTCTCTGCCATCTATCGATTTGAAATAAAACATCGCTGGTCTGGAACTGTATCTGCAACCGAGAATCAAACGGGTTCAACGTTACGTACACAACGTATATGCTACAATCAATATATTATCCAGTGTTTGGATATACTGGTGTGCCCTATGGCCTCCTATTTCTATTACGACTACTCGACTTACAATTTCGTTATTGTTTATAAAATCTTTATTACTACCCATAACCACGTCAGGTATTTACATAATTATAGTTTGATGCTCTTTCTAATACAAGTAGATGTCTTGTGAATTCGGTATTATCAGTTAATGAAACTTTCATGTAAAATGTCTTTTGAATCTTCATCTAAACTCTTTTGATCGTGATGTGATGAACGAGCCTCATGGGTGTTTTAGATCGTTGCAATGAAATTTTTTGTCATTGTTCGATATACCCACATTATATCTCTACCGGAAATACACACGTTATAATTTTAAATTCATGTGCATTCCTACAGTGCGCAGAAGCTCGTAAAGTGTGTACGTGCTAACTGTGTATTTTCCCATCGAAGTTTACAGAGAACGCGTGTGCGGGTTCTAACTATATCTTATGCGCTTACTCTCGTATGCATTCGTAGCGCCATTGGTACAAGATGGCGTTGGGTGTCGCTGCGGGTGTGACGTAGACAATCTCGTGGGCGATGTGCAGACGGTAGTTAGCGTCGGGTCGGAGCTTGGGCGTGGTCCGCAGTGCGTCTGTCTCTATCGGCTGTACTGCAAACGTCGGCTCTGTACGGTGCATAGTTACAATCGTGTTAGCTATGATAACGGCCCCTGGTGGCGACCGCGGTAAGGTTCCCGAAAGCGCACTGAAGCAGTCACTTAGTAGAATAGAAGACTTTGGTAGTAGTAGAGCAGAAATAACACAACGCATAATGTGCGATAAATAACATAACGTATACCGTATATGCTGATATCAGGAGTGAATAATAATAGATCCAATTTAGATCTAATAGATTATTAAGTTATCATTATTCTCTCCTGTTCATATGTAATAATCTGTACACTCTTGGCTGGGATATCAAAATACAGAATTAACAGGGATATGGGAAATGGCTATACACACTGCTCGACTGGCGTTTAGCTTATTGTAATCCCGAACACGCACGGCAGATAAAACTCGATAACCTTCAAAACTTTCAACCTGTTGCAGTTTACGGTCATAACTAGTTTCAGTCCACCTAACGCATAGGTACTTTCGGACTACCTATGGTTGCAGCGCGTGGAGAGAATCAAGTCTCTACCCACTCTCAGTTGTCTATACCCACTGTCGTGCATTACAAACATGGCGCCGAATTGTCAGAAACATTTTACTCGTAAGATTACGCTCAAGTATTAGATAGTACTAATTTCAGTCGTAAACTTAGTCGTAAGTAGTACCATAGTACTAATTTCAGTCGTTAACTTAGTCGTAAGTAGTAGTACCATAGTACTAATTTTAGTCACATCTGTGCGTTGTTTCTGACAACGGATACCAGAACTCGAACTGACAAATCTATGTCTTCCATCTCGTTGTTCAGTCCCGCGTATGTCAGTGTTGAGAAACCGAGATCGTGGTCATGTAGAAACTCCCACGTACGGAGTCATGTGAGTCGGGGTGAAGGAATTTGCGGACAATTAGCGTAGATTTTATTTAGAATAAGGTGCGGTCTCCGGTGAGTTTCGCCCACGCATCACGCGGTATAACTCATCATGACCATTTCCGTGTTTAGTAACATTCTACGTCAATGACGCAACAATGATTGTGGGTCCAAATCGATGCCAAGTCATCCATCGTTATAGTGCATGCATCGGATACTATATACGTTTCATAGAATTGGTATTTTCGTGGAAACCGTGCGTGGGGCCCATACATTCGCGCACGCGTTTACCAAGGCGATATTTACACAAGTGACAGCCTCGAGGAAAGTGCCACGCCGGCAGGCATGCGCGACGGACCGACATCTACGCAGGTGTATAGACACCGCCCAAGTAAGAGAGAGACAGCGAGAGAGAGAGAGAGAGAGAGAGAGAGAGACAGACAGAGAGAGATCGTGTGTGTCAAGGTTTCCAACTGATCAACTCGACGCACCAGCCATAAAAGCGACTCCGCCTAGAGGCGGTATTATTTACGCAGGTTTTGCAGGCACGGTGTATCTGCTTAGACAGCAAAACCTGACCAACACTGAGATCACCAAGCGCGCAATAATCACCCTTAATTCTTCACATGCAGTCGTACGTTTCCAATTATTCCTTTATTCGACATAACCGCGCTTGGGAACTATGGTGATATTATATGATATTATATGGTAATAATGGTTATATATATGGTAAGGCGTGACGCTCGTGCCAAGCGTTCATCTAAGCAAGCGAGTCTTGAAGCAGGCGTACATTAGCCGCCTGTCGCCATGACGACTGCATCGGTCCCTCAAAGCTCTGCGTCACCTGCTTCATACGGTAGCCGCCCGTCGCCACGACGACCGCATCAGGGCACACCACAAGTCGATTCCTACTTTGGGGGGCGCTATCAGCGGCTCCCTAATCCGTGGGCGGGAACGGGTCTCTGCATCAGGTGGCGCCACGAGCAGGTGTCCACATCAGGGGGCGCTACGAGCAGGTCTCCACATCAGGGGGCGCCACAAGCCGGTCTCCACATCAGGGGGCGCCACAAGCTGGTCTCCACATCAGTGGGCTGCAAGTAGAAGGTGTGCTTATCGATCTGTCGCAGTCGTCTCTTGAGCACTCATGTTGTATTCAATTTCCTCCACGTCATCTCTAGACATCACAAGTTTACGATTAGCTGACACGTATTGTTATGCAGGGAAGGGGAAACGCCCACTCTGCTCGCTGGATACCTGTGCTACAATGCTCATTATCCTAACTCCAACTGAAGTGTTTTACCTGCAGATTGCCTAGATGTTGACTCTGCGACTTCGGTTCACAGTATAATTGCTTCTATCAAGTGTCTAATGCAGTTCTTGGCTGATTCGCGCATATCGCCCTTGCATGTTGGAATCTAAGACATGCAAATATGTCTGAGTGTTGGAGTGTCAAAATGTTATCTAAACAACATGGCTGCTGTGCAAATTCAGAGTACCATCTAGTATCCAGACAGAGGAGAAGGAGACCGGTTCCCCCTCTATAAAAAAGCTTGCTTTTTTGCTTCATATAAAGTGATGTCGTCAATACAATTGTAATAATTTTTGCCGTCAGTTAGTGACTTTCGGTAATGCTTTACTATTTATTTTGTTGCCCTTTTTTCACAGAGAACGTGATCGTTGGAACCAGAATTGAATATTGATATCGAGATGTTGATGGTGGCATTCGCTAATCGTATGAACTGTGAAAATGAATTGCTTGTTGGATTCCAGGGATACTGATTTCGATTGATTCGAAAGCAGGTTTAATTTATCCTGTCTCATCGTCTGCCTTAGCTTTGCAAAAGTGTGAGGAACTCGTACGTTCGCATATGCTGCCAGGGTTTTTTTGTACAGGGTACATCGATGTGGTTCGGTGATGCACAGTTTTCCCTAGATTCATTGTAGGAATTTTGATGTTTCAGAACTCGAGAGATTGATTGTGATCACTAGGTGATTAGTATATGAAATGCAGTTGTGGGAGTGTACAGAGAGAGTGTTTGATAGTATGCCTAAATGTACTCAACAGCAACGCGAGATTCGTTCACGCATGCCATGCTGCATGGCGGAGTTGAGTTCATGTTTATATTTCATTGTGTAAAAATCAGTGCATCTTGCAAAGCAAAGATAGTTTATTGTAAATATGTACAGTATATCGGAGAAATAGTCGACGTGGTTAGAATCAGTTGACATGGAAGTGAAGTGTGCGTGTGCATCATTTTCTTGATCTATAAGGTGGCTTTGATATGAATTGTAGGTAAATGGCAAATTGATCGATGCCTATATTCAGTATGTGCTATGTGCACGACGTAGTTTAAATTCCAGTTGAAAACTTTCAATCATATATATATATATATATATATATTATATATATGTATAAATATAAGCAAATTCTTGTCCTTTTCTTTTCTATTGATTACTGTATATGGATAAATGTACACATATTCAGTTTTCTTTAGAAATATATTATGAAATGATGGCTGAGTGATAATTAAAAACCTTACAGTAATTTTAATTATTTATAATTATCTTCTGTTAGTTACAGAAATTTATTTATGTCCGACACTTTGCCTTTCCCATTATCATACAAAATAGTATACATTGATGAAGTAATAATAAAACATGAAATGGCATATATGAATATCATGATATGCAAGCAGAAATATTTACTTTTTCTCTTTTATCAACATAAGTTCAGTAGAGAGCAGCAGCCCCCAGGTCATACTATATAACAATATGAAAAAGACCAACAACTTATTGTGCTGCGGTTATGCCTACAATCAAGAGCGTATTAAGAAGGTACCTTCTTTATACGCGCTTGCTACACTCAATTTCTCGCCGCCATTGCGCAACTATTGTTTCAACAAGTGGCCCTGCTTGATCAGATTCAAGGGCGTCTGCAAATCGCACAGCTGCCCAGCCGCGTTATATACTGACGTCAATACTACACGTCAATGCTATATGCCAATATAGACAACACAGACGCACGCGCGGGCGCGCACATACACGCGCGCACGCACACACACACACACGCACGCACACACACACACACACACACGCACACGTGGTACGTAAGTTACAGCTCAGAGCTGGGTAAGGTCGTCGGCTCGCCGCAGTCGGCTATCGACGACTCCTCGAGTATCGGCATCTTCTCCGGAGGTGCACCAGACTTGGTCGCCGGCTCCTTCTTCTCCGTAAACTTCTCCTTGCTGCTCTTCTGCGACAGCTTCTCCTTGCTCTCCTGCGAGATCTTCTCCTTGCTCTCCTTCTGCGAGATCTTCTCCTTGCTCTCCTTGGCAACGTCGCGAACAGGTTCTGGATGGAGAGAGTCCAGGGAACACGTTTTTGTTTCGGATAAACGCCGACGCGCACACGTTAAGTGACGTCGCTCGCTACCTGCGCACGCGTACGCCTACACGCCTGCCTGCCTACGCACCCCGATCGTCTGCGAACACGCTGGGGACAGCTCTGTGGTAAGTCTGGCCGCGAGCACCTGTGGGTGTGGTTCGGAGACCGGATAGGCAGGCAGGTATATACGTGTAGTGAGGTGAGTCATGGGCGGAGGTTTTGGGGCCGGACAAGTAGGTAGGTAGATTTACCTGTGGTCAGATGAGTCAGCGATAGACGTTTTGGGGGTCAGACAGGTAGGTAGGTTTACCTGTGGGCACGTGAGTCATGCGCGGGGGTTTCGGGGGCCGGACAGGTAATTATAGGTAGGTTTACGAGCCAGCGGTGGGGGTTTCGGGGGGGGGAGGCGGACACGTAGGTAGGTAGGTTTACCTGTATAGACAGATGAGTTAGTGTCAGTGGGTTGGAGCCAGATTGGTACGTGGGTATATATATAGACAGCAGCGAAGTGAGTCAGGCATCCTTAGAGCTGGTTGCGTAGGCGGCATGCTGGGCTAATTTTGGCTTTTATCTCCGCACTTAAAACATATACATCAAAGGCGCCGCAATTAAGAAATTACAGGTGATATTCGCCGGCATTCCTTGCATGGTCACTCGGAGTAAATATTGGTGTGGTGCTAGCTAAAAATATGTATCAATATCCAAGATTAAAATGTATAGTTATATATACGCTTATGTTTACTCACTAAATATTTACTTTACGCGCGCAATCACGTACGCACGCATGCGCGCACGCGTGCAACCACACACACACGCGCGCGTGCAACCACACACACACACGCGCGCGTACAACCACACACACACGCGCGCGTGCAACCACGCACACTCACGCACGCATTGCCTGACATGGACTCATACGTAGCGGTAGGATCAAGAAGATGATGGAAAGTAATGTGGTAATCAAATATATGTGAGCAGTGGTTCACCCGCGGCACCACTTCAAAACACATACATCATTGTCGCCAGCAGCATACTGTGAGTAAATGCGATCAGTTTATCATTAACGCATTTTAAAATCTTTATTAACAATGCCATCCCTGTGGTGTGGCGTAACAATGAAACTCATCCTTTCTCGTTCTATTGCTTGTAAAACAGACTTCGTTGCGTTTAAATCCATTGTATTATGTTTTGAAAATATAAATGCAAAATCTATACTTATAAACATTTATAGATATTGTGGGCGGTTCCACTAGTATACAATTAGGACGTACACACGCATACACGCACGCACACACAAACACACACACACAAACACACACGCACGCACACACACACACACACACACACACACACACACACACACTCGCACGCACGCACGCACGCACGCACGCACGCACGCACACACTATACATCTGCGAGATCTTCTCCTTGCTCTCCTTCTGCGAGATCTTCTCCTTGCCGGCCCTGTGTCGGAAGATCCGCGTCACTTTGTTCATGTTGATGGGAAGCAAGGCTCGAACACCGCTGAACGTCCTGCCGCTAGGCGTCCGGCCACCTGTCTTCGGCACGTGTCCGTAGTCGCCCCGGCATCTATCGCCGACGTCGACGTAACTGTAGAAGAGATGACCGTCGGTATCCTCCTTCTTTTCCGCCGCCGCCTGCGACGTCGGTTTCGCGCTGCCGCGGAAGCAGGCACCGACTTTAATCTGGCGCAGGTAGAGCGGCGATTTCTCGTCGCACCACGCGCTCGCGTCCCCGCACGCCGCCACCGCGGCGCTGCAGTCGGCCAGAGCTTCGAACGTCGCTGACACCGCGGCCGGGTTGAGCTCGAGCATGATGCGTCGGTCGTCGGCGAAGCAGCAGGCGACGTAGGCGTCGTCCGTGAGCTGCTCGACGAGTCTCAGCGTGCGGTGTCGCGACGGCGTCATGCCGTGGACGAGACGCACGGTGAGCGGCAGCGGGAACTGCTTCAGCAGGTTGGAGAGCGTGTGCAGCTTGTGAGGGTTCTGAGAGCCGGGTCGCGCGATCGGGTAGAAGTCACCACGGCGGTGATAGGGCAGGAAGAGAAACTCGCTCTTGTTGTTCGTGCATTTCAAGTAGAAGCTGCCACCGCCGTCCTCCTTCTCCGTCTCCTTTTCTTCTGGACCGTCATTCTTCGTCGTCTCCTCGTCCGCTTCCTTCTCGTTCTCCTCCTTCGCTTCTTCTATTGTCATCTTCTTGCTGTCTGCCTCCTTCTCGGCGCTGCTCTCCGTTTCGCTTCTCTCGTCGCCGTCGGCCCTCGCGGCGACGTCGTCGTCGCCCGGTCGCCGCACGTCTTTCTTCTCGTCGGCGAAGATGCCGACCGCCTTGAGAATCGTACCGGACTCGACGACGGTCGCCGCGTACAGCTTTGCCTCCACGCCGTCGCCTGGCGACGACGACGACGCGTCGTTACTCAGTCGGTCGTCCTCAGGTTTCTCCTCTCCGTCGTCGTCGTCGGTGCGTCGTGACCTCGGTCGGCCGTCGTCTCTGTAAGCACGCACGTCACTCTCTACAAGGAAGTACTGCGAGCGTGTCTTGGCGATCTCCTCTATGCTGCAGTGAAGAGCCCTGGGCTTGGCATCGTCGTTGACGACAGAAAACCAACCTGGAGACAAAGACAGCGATCAGTGTCATCGGCCATCAGTGACGCTCATTAATAATCGTTCATCAATAAATAATAGCGGAGTATAACAAAGAAGTGGAGACTCCATGGGGCTTAGCCCATGGTTCATAAGTCGTTGGGGGCGGAAAACTAACCTGTACATGCGAATAAGGACAGATAAGATTCGCAGAGGATAACCCCATAACCTCGTGAGATTTTTCAGCGGTTATAATTCAGCTAAAAGTCTAGCGGACTGTGACGAAGAAAGGGAGAGCGACCAAGGCTGACCAACTGATTTATACGTCGTTGAGAGCGGAAAATAAAACCGTGCGTGAACAAGGACGGGCAGTAATGTCGCGGGTGACCTCATAGGTTCATGAAGATGTCTTCATGTTTTTCTGTTATTCTTCAGAGTGCATGCGGATTATAACGACGGAGTGGAGAGATAGCAAGGTTGATGAAATGATGTATACAGGTCAGCATGAAGTGTCTGTGAACAGCCGCATGTCATGTCGAGCATCTGTGTAGAACACGTCATCAGTAATATATATATATATATATATATATATATTATATATTCTATACGTACCCTCAGTAGAATCATCGTGTGCTACGAAGCTGCCGTTGTTGGCGCTGCCTCCCGCGTCCATAGGTCCCGCCGATCGCCGGAAGACGGAGTCGCGGAAGTTTGGCACGTACGTCGTGCTACTCGTGCCGACGTACACCAGGTCGACGAGCGCCGACGTTAGATCCTGCTTGACTCTGTCGACCTACGTAATACGTGCATATGATCGCGGATTTTTTATTATTTTATTTTTATTTTATTTATTTAGGCAATTATCCATCATATACAATACATAGCATACTTTTACAATAAATTCTGAATTCATAAAATTGGATAACTACCAAGGTTATATACACAGTGGCATCAAGGATGACATCGGTTCACACGGCAGCAAACGATCTCCGTGATTAACCCCCGGAACTCCTGTCCGTGCATCACTCTGGTCAAGTCTACTTTAGGACCACGCCCCGTAAGGATTGTGTTAGGGTTAGGGTTAGGGTTAGGGTTGGGTTAGGGTTGGATTAGGATTTGTGGTTAAGGATGGAATTAAGATTACGGTTTGAGATAGGGTTGGGATTCGTATTTATGGATGAGGTTGGGATTAAGATTAAGGCTTATAGCTAGGAGTTAGAGGCTAAGATGGCTAAGAGTTAGGGTTAGGATTCGGATTTAGAGTTAGGTTTAGGGTTAGGGTTAGGATTCGGATTTAGAGTTAGGTTTAGGGTTAGGGTTAGGATTCGGATTTAGAGTTAGGTTTAGGGTTAGGGTTAGTATGATGATCGTAAGGTATTTTAAAATAGTCCACAGTAGTTACACACACACACACACACGCACGCACGCACGCGCGCACGCACGCAGACACACATATTGTCAGGGGTTATTCGTCATTTATCATTATTTGCCATTTGTTATTTGCCATTATTAACCCCCTGATATTGTGCTACTGCCGCACCTACCAGCTGTTTATCGTGGGTCGTCACCAGGGTGCGCGGATGTACGTTGAAATGCTCGATGACCTTGAACGACCTGACGTCCTCGAGAATGAGCAGACAATGCGGGTTGTTGGTGAGAACCTGCTGGAGGGCGATGTGAGCGTCCGCGAGACACGTCGGCTGCCTGTGATGCTTGTACCTGTATGCGGGCAGAGAGAGAGAGAGAGAAAGTGAGTGTGTGTGTGTGTGTGTGCGCGCGTGTGTGTGTGTGTGAGAGAGAGAGAGAGAGAGAGAGAGAAGAGGAGGAGAGTGAGAGGTGAGGAGGAGAGAGAGAGAGAGAGAGAGAGAGAGAG
>NW_014577314.1:7671-10874 GCF_000485595.1 Priapulus caudatus | reverse complement strand
GTGTGTGTGTGTGTGTGTGTGTGTGTGTGTGTGTGTGTGTGTGTGTGTGTGTGTGTGTATATGCGTGCGTGTGTGTGTGCGTGCGTGCGTGCGTGAGTACGTGCGTGGGAAGGCATTGCGTAATTGCGTAGTTGTGTTCGAATAAGGGAAAAGTAGTACTAACATAAAGATAATCCGTGACCGATGTTGTCCGTGCTTGCAGTATCGTGGATTGCCTCAGTACACGTGTACACATATCAATTCACCACATAGATATATTCACAACATATAATATAGCTCTCGCGCCTCTACACAGAAACACATACACACGCACACGCACACGCGCACACGCACGCGCACGCGCACACGCACGCGCACGCGCACGCACGCACGCGCACACGCACACGCACACGCACGCACGCACGCACGCACGCACGCACGCACACATATATATATATATATATTCACAACATATAATATAGCTCTCGCACCTCTACACAGAAACACATACACACGCACGCGCACGCACACGCACACGCACACGCACGCACGCACGCACGCACGCGCGCATGCACACATATATATATATTAGGACCTGCCACCTCCGTGATCACCGCACACGTACTTCTCATCCAGTCTCGACAGAATCGTCTTCGTCTTCAGAAACAGCTCGGCGTCGTCGCGAACTATGTCGATCTTCTGCCAGATGACGTCACTCGGAAAGTCCGCCTGCCCGTCGGCGGTTGTCTGCCACAGCTCGGGCACGTGCATCGCCGCCGCCGTCAGGTCCGACTCGGACTTCGTCTCGACGTCGCCGTAAACGAGCGTGAATCCCGGCGTGCGTCTGTTACGCAGCTTCCCGATGCCGACAACTATCTTCTGCAGGAGGTCTTTGATCTCGGCCGGCGGGCTGCTGAGATAGTGCGCCGCTGGCGGCACCTTGCCGCGATGCAGCGCCGCTTCGATCACCGAGTCCCCTCCTCCCCGCGAGTGCGGCCTGCCCTCCAGCTTCCCCTCGAGTATCCGCAGCGTCTTCTCCTCGATGTGCAACTCGACGGCATGGAGGTTCGCCGGGAGGTCCGTCTCGATTTCGAACGCCGTGGCGGCCATCTTGCGAGCGAGATCTGCGAGGTCGTTGTTGTGCAGTGCGCTCGCGAACACGTCGTATGTTCGGTTGTCCTTCTCGAGTAGTATGTGCACGAGCTTAGCTGCTCGCTCGGCCGGCGTCGGCTGCAAGGACGAACACAGATATACCGCTGCGCGTAACGTAGTGCGTGTAAATAAAGGGCATGTGTATGTGTAAATAAATATAAGGGAGTCTCTGTGCGGTTCGGTGCCGCCCTCATGCGGCTATGTTGTATGAAAAAAAGTTCAAGGTAAAAGTATTAGTGGAGTGATATCTACGCGAGGGTATTGCGGCTATCGTAGAATACTTCGATGGCGGAATGTCACACCTGTTGCGTTTAGAGCCCATATCCATTGCTGGCGCAGCTAAGAAAACATCCGGAAACGACTTTGGAGTGTGCGATTTTAACTTGGCCGGGGTGTACGATCAACTGTGTACACTAAGGCACGGTATACTCCCACATACGTAGTCACTGTGCGCATGGAAGAAAGGGGGATGGGGGAGTGGCTCATTACTATAGGAGGTGTACAACAGTAAGCTTCCGCAATTGTTCACCGTTGCACTATTTCTTCTCTAGAAACGGCCTTTTTTGGCATTTTTTTTCGCCGAAATTCGGCACTAGAGTGCAATAATTTGCATTATGCACGCAAGGAAGATGCCTCGTGGGCGTCTAGAAAGAATTAGAAGTAAAATTATTCGTGTTGTGTAATTGTGCCATTCCAGCTAGTGGCGTAGCCATAGTCGCCGGTCGGCCTTTTTTGTGTATGAAACGGGATCCGACTACTCTGTAGAAATTCGCATCATAGAGCTGGCAAAAGTTTCGAGCGGAGCATAGAGCACGAATCTGTAGTTATTTAAAATGAATAAAGTGTATGTTTTGTAAGCGCAGTAACAGTGTGCGTATTTTTAATTAATTTCTGTTCGATGCTTATTCAGGCCTGTAGCCTATGGACGCCCTCTACTGTTGTTCAACACCTACTATACAACGCGTGGCTAATGTCACGCTAGCAGACGACAATTACCTTGGCGCTGATGATGTCATAGATGTGTTGCCCTACGACGCCTTCCTCCAGCAGCCGCGCGAGAATCGCCGCCAGGTGGGGCTGCGTCCTCTCGACTATCTCGTCGCGGTTTTTGATGAGTGATTCACGTTTTGCGGCATCCATGTTTCTGAGCGGCGGTTTCTGAAATAACCGATGTTGATATAGAGTCCTCATTCGCCAAGCTCTCTCTCTCTCTCGCTCTATATCTATCTATCTATTTGTGTCTCTCGCTCTCTCGCTCTACTCTCGCTCTCTCTATCTCTCTTTCTTTCTTTCTTTCTCTCTCTCTCTCTCTCTCTCTATCTGTCTATCTATCTCTGGCTCTCTCTATCTCTCGCTCTCGATGATAATACATGAACATATAATGATCGCATAAAAACAATATAGGCCTACTATCAGGGGCGAATTAAAACAAATTTGTTTAATTCACTCCTGATACTAAGGCAATATACACTGTACACATACACGCGCTATAAAGATACTGTATACTACAGCCGATAACGACTTTAACCTGGCTAACTTGAAGTTAGAATGGCCGAACGGTAATTGCGGGGACTTGGCTGGTGCCCCTGGTGGCTATCTATAGCTGTATAATGTCCTTGTTGATGAAAGTATTTATGACGCTTATATAACACTTATTGACGCGCATACTGTACACATACACGCGCTATAAAGATACTGTATACTACGGTTGATAACGACTTTAACCGGGCTAACTTAGTAAAGTTAAATGGTCGAACGGTAAACGTGGCGACTTATATAACTTCACGGGCGTTTATTCTCCTGGTGGCTATCTATAGCTGTATAATGTCCTTGTTGATGAAAGTATTTATGACGCTTATATAACGCTTATTGACGCGTATAAGTTTATCGTCAAGCAACTGTACCCTCTGCAGTCCCGCTCTCTTTCCTCCTCGCACACACACACGCACACGGATGCACGCACACGGATGTACGCACGAACGCACGCGCGGACGCATACACGCGCGCACAAATGCACGCGTACACACACACACACACACACACACACACACACACGCGCGCGCGCGCACACA
>NW_014577314.1:1568-6032 GCF_000485595.1 Priapulus caudatus | reverse complement strand
TCTCTCTCTCTCTCTCTCTCTCTCTCTCTCTCTCTCTCTCTCTCTCTCTCTCTCTCTCTCTCTTTCTCTCTCTCTCTCTCTTTCTCTCTCTTTCTCTCTCTTTCTCTCTCTCTTTCTCTCTCTCGCTCTCTCTCGACCCGGCCGAAACTTGCCAATGCTAATCGCACATTCCGTGTTACAGCGTAATGCGCATTCAATTCCCCTCAGAGAATTCACTATTAGTATTAGTATTACGTGCGTGCACTATACACGCGCATGATTCACACAATGTATACACGCCCCTTGTCGGTGCTAGCTCCCTGTGGTGTTAACGTTATCCAGTATGTAGTCTCGCACTGGTAGTGAGATATAGATATTGCACTGCTCGTGGTGCCTATATCTCTAGTCTCGTTCTCACTCGCATGGTCCGCCCTAGCGCAGACTTGCGACTTATAATTGGTTGCTCGTCGCTGCAAGCTGCAACCGCAAGCGATCGGTCGATGTGTCGCCGCGTGTGCGCACACATGCGATTTCGAAGCAATTCTAGAACAATTTGGGAGCGATTGGGCGCGACGAGTCGCTCAAAATCAAAACAGTTTGATTTCTTGTAACTCGTTGCAAGCGACCAGAATCGCTACGAGTTGCAGTTGCACGTTCCCGCAGACGTAGCAATTTCACAGCAATTTCGACTGCGATTCTAGAGTTGCATGAAAAAGTCGCAAGTCTGCGCTAAGCTTTAGCTCTAGTATTACAGGCTGGGAGGAAGGGCTATATAGTTCTAGAGCTAGGTCCGCATGCACTTGGCCGTTTTAATGATAATCCCATGGTGAATAACCACACATTTTATTTACTACCAAGGTCACGTGTACTGTCGTACACGTAACGTAACCATAACGTAATAATTCTACGTGAATGGTGTTCAATCACTTCTCGTAACATTCGTGTAACACGCAATGTCACTGAACGCACAGCACTACGCACAAACTCACAGAAAATAGAGAAACTCTTTTGAGAACTCTTTTTGTTTATTTACCATTATAGTCTAGTCAATATATGAAAATATTATGTTATTATTGCAATAGCCGAAGTCCACAGTGGCGTGTGGTCTCTATACGTTTGCGTACTTACATGTCTCTTTCGCTCTGGAGCTCTCTCGCTCTCTCTTTCTCTCTTTCTCTCTCTCTCTCTCTCTCTCGCTCGCTCTCTGCTCGCTTCCTCGCTCGCTGCTATCCCTTGGTTACACACGCTTTCAAACGCTCTATATAGCCGACTATTTCCGGATCAGGTAAACAAATTATGACGAGATATCAAAATATAAGGGCATCTGAGTAATGCAGCTAACACGTGCTACGTACGTCGGAGTGTTACTCTTATTTCGCCAGCGTGAGACCACACGCGCCGTGACGCACGCGTGAATGCCTGTGAAATGTACATATACTACACACGTCACGGCTAACGGCCATGTAAGGGCAATCGGAAGAAGATATAAACGTACGCACGCGGCTACTTCCCTTCCGATCCTATTTCAATACAGAACAGGAACTAACAACCCATACGATTTGCCAACGACGTGCTGAATCATGCCTTGGTACAGGACGCGCGTCTGTCTTGATGCGTGACGAAAAGGCAACCCGTAAATCAGGCGTGTATCACGTCGCTCACCTTCACAGCAAACATCCAACAATTTGCTGAAGACGTTAGAGAGAGTGCTGGCGTACACACAATGGGACTGACCAGCGTCAACCCAGCCTATATTCCAGCACTATATACGAACCTGTTCTCAACTGCGCAGTAGATACGATCAACAGCTAACAAATACCTCTTGTGTGTACCTCTGGTGTTTATTAGCTCTTGATACGATGTGTAGCTATCATATTCATATACGTACCATCCGCTGCTGCTGTCGAAGGCCACCCTGTAACATCACGTTAGAGTCCGATGACATCACGGCAACCAGCCACCGGAGCTCTTTGCAAACTCGTTTCTCGGTGAACAGGCGCAGAGGTGTCCGTCAGCGAGTGCACGGTCGGTCCACGTAGCGTCGTGTACGGCAACCGGGTTTAGGTGATGAAGTGCGCGTGAGTGGACGAGCGGACCGTAGCGGCGTAGGCACGCGCGCGCGCGATCTCTCTCCACGCGTCTGCGTGCGTTCGGTCACTTCGATCTACGCGCTTAGAGAAACGCACGCTCGCTCCCACCGCCGCGGCCGCAAGGCAGTATAGCAGCAGCACCAGCGCATTGTCGTCGTCCGCAGCGGCAGCAGCGACGGCTCCACGCGCGGAATTCGCTATATTTAGCCGTCACAGCCACATGTTCCTGGCAATCATCATCTGTTTGCCATTTGTACGGGCTGCCGTGAGTGAGGGTTGAGTGACTGACTGGCTGCTGGTAAGCTTCGGTACCCGGTAGATGCTGGCAGCAGAGCGAGCTACCGGAAACCGGGCTCTCTCTCTCTCTCTCTCTCTCTCTCTCTCTCTCTCTCTCTCTTCCATTATAGTTTGGTAGTCTTATGTCTCTCTCTCTCTCTTTTTTTCTCTCCTCTCCTCGCGGGTCTTCTCTCGCCCGCCCCCCTCTCGCTCTCGCTCATCTCGCTCTCGCCCCTCGATCCTTTTCTCTCTCTCTCTCTCTCGCTTGCGCGCGTCTATCCTCTCTCTCTCTCGCGCCGTCTTCTCTGTCCTCTGTCTGTCCCTCCTTAATCTCTCGTCTCTCCTCTCTCTCTCTGTCATCATTTCGTCGTCTCTCTCCTCTCTTTCGCTGTCTCCCTCTTCTCTTTCTGTGTCTGTCGCCCCTCCCCTCTCTCTCCTTCTCTCCTGCCGTCTCTCTCTCTGTATGTCTTGCTCTCCTTCTCCTTCTCTGCTCCTCTCGCCCGTTCGATCCTCTCTCGTTCTCCAGCTCATCTCTCTGGTATATGTCTTCTCTCCTCTCGCCTCCTCTCTCTTTTCTCTCCTCTCTCCTCTTCCTCGTCCTCTCAATCTCTCTCATTTCCCCTTATACTCGTCTCTTCGTCTCCTCTCTCTCTCTCGCGGCTCTCTCTACGCGCAGATAGTCTCTCGTGTCCTCTTTCTGCGTTGTCTGTCCTGGTGTCTCTACTCTCTCGTCTCTCGTTCTCTCTCCTGGCTCCTTCTCTCTCTCTCTCTCTTTTCTTCTCTACCTCTGTATGTTCTCTACTGCTTTCTGTCTCTTTTCTGTCTCGCTGTTACGTCTCTCTCGTCTCTCTCCTCCTGTCCGTCGATCGCTCATCTCTCCTCCTCGCTCTCTCTCTTTCTCTCTCCTCTCTCTCTCTCTCTCTCCTCTCTCTCTCTCTCTCTCGCTCGGCTCTCTCTTCTCTCTTCTCTCATCTCTCTCGTCACTCCATCGCTCTCGCTTCTTCCGCTCTCGCTTCTCTCTCTCTTTCCTCTTTTCTCTCTCTCACTCTTCTCTCCTCGCTCTCGCGCGCTCCTCGTCTCTCTCTCCCCCTCCCTGCCTTCTCTCTCCTCTCCTTTCATCTCTTTTCGGTCTCGCCGCTCTCTCTGATCTCCTCGTCTGGTCCCTCCCTGTATCTTCTCATCCGTCCGGAATCCTCCTCATCACCTCATTGTCTCTCTCTACGCCTCCTTCTCCCGCTCTCCTCTCTCTTGCTGTGTCTGTCTGTCTCTCTTTCCCGCTCTGCTGCCGTCNCTCTCTCTCTCTCTCTCTCTCTCTCTCTCTCTCTCTCTCTCTCTCTCTCTCTTGCTTCTCTTCTCTCTCTCTCTCTCTCTCTCTGCCTCCTACCGCTTTCGTTCTCTCTCCCCCGCGCGCTCTCTCTCTCTCGCTCTCTCTCTCTCTCTCTCGCTCGCTCTCTTTCTATATCTCTCTTTCGCTGTCCCTTTCTTTTCCTCTTCCTCTCCCTCCCTTCCCTCCTTTATTTATTTTTTCCCTGCTTCCTTTTCACTTTCTCTCGATCCCTCTAACTCTTCCTCGCCCTCGTTCTCTATCCATCAATCTTCACATTCGTTATGCAATTCCTTGGAGCAGCGAGAATGGACCTTCGAATACATCCGAGTACGTAATAACGCACAAAGCACGGCGTAACCGCGTATGTACCAATCAATACCCTCTAGCCGACGAATTCCATCTATGACGTAGATTAATTATATTGTACCCCGTCACGGCTGGATTACCCACATCAAACGTTGCTCTGCGGACCTTGTTTAGATGGATCGTATGCACCACACGTGCGACGCAGGACGTCTGCAGCTGCGTTTATCCTCAGATGCCCGCGCCTAACCTCGAGTCTGGACATCCGTTGCAGCCGGTGACCCCTGTCGTATATGTTTCTCTATATCGCGCTGTTGTGGTAACACATATACGCCGTATGAAGTTACAAGAGCATAATAATAATTTACTTTAGCGTTTAGCATTACTAAGCATGCAGCAAGCTATTTTTACCGCCGCGCCTGCTCTCTGGATATATATGTATATATATATATATATATATATATATATATATATTATATATATATATAT
>NW_014577314.1:0-426 GCF_000485595.1 Priapulus caudatus | reverse complement strand
CAGGCCTGCTGCCTATGGAACGCGATCTACTGTTGTTCACCACCTCGCGTTGTTCACGCTCATTTCCTGCAAGGAGAACGATGATAGCGACACCTAGAGGATAAGCTAGGAAGTGTGTTCCTTATGGCTGATCGATCGGCTTCCGAATTAGCTGTTGTAGCCAGCGGGGACACGACGAAGCAACGGGGCGCGAACAGATGCAGTAATTTGGCTTATATGTAGTTCGTGGAGCGTGGCATGTATGAGTCATCATCAAATATTGCGGTCTCGTTTTATATTTATATTTTATGTTTGAACGGGTTGTTCACCGAATTGGGAATTAAGGTCATTAGGCCAATCGCGATTAACGGTTTTATTGCTCAACATTTGCTCTCTCTCTCTCTCTATCTCTCTATCTCTCTCTCTCTCTCTCTCTCTCTCTCTCTC
>NW_014577313.1:344596-344846 GCF_000485595.1 Priapulus caudatus | reverse complement strand
GCCCCAACCACCCACCCTACACCTCCTCCAACCACCCACCCTACACCTCCCCAACCACCCTCCCTAAACATCCCCCAACCACCCTCCTTAACCCTCGCCCCAGCCTCCCCCGGGCTCCCCCTCCCCTTCCCCAACCACCCTCTCCTAAACCTCACCCTAGCCTCCCCCGGGCTCCCTCCCCGCACCCAACTACCCTGCCTAAACCTCACCCTAGGCTTCCCCGGGCTCCCTCCCCTCCCCAACCACCCTC
>NW_014577313.1:334861-343937 GCF_000485595.1 Priapulus caudatus | reverse complement strand
CTCTCTCTCTCTCGCTCGTTCTCTCTTCGTTCTCTCTCTCTCTCTCTCTCTCTCTCTCTCACTCGTTCTCTCCCTCCCTATATATATATATTGCTGTGTCATCGGGAGTTAAACTCTCCCTAACATTACGCGCTGCTTTTATTAGGGAATAAAAGCGACTATATTTCACGGTGATTCACGGATTCAAAGCGTATATCTGCAAGTAGCNTTCCTCGTCCCCCCCCATTCACCTAGCCTTCCTCGTCCCCCCCATTCACCTAGCCTTCCTCGTCCCCCCCATTCACCTAGCCTTCCTCGTCCCCCCCCATTCACCTAGCCTTCCTCGTCCCCCCCCCCATTCATCTCCCAGCCTCCCATTCATTCTGTTTATTTCTCACTGCCATACCATCCGTCTGCGATTTGACAAAATCTGCGCGGACTTCGGAGGAGGATCGGAGCGGGAGCGACAACTACTTACTACTCCCTCTCCCACTCACTCTCTGTCCTTATCTCCCTCTCCCACTCACTCTCTGCCCTTATCTCCCTCCCTCACTCTCCCCTTCCTCTCGCCCTCTCGTCCACCCCCTCTCTATTATCTCTTTGATCTCGCTCACCTCTCGCTCTCGCAATCGCTCTGTCTTTTCCTCTTGTGTTTCTCCCCCTGTCTCTCGCATCCTCCCCCTCTCCCTCCCCCTCTCCCTCTTTCGATGTGTAACATCCCTTAAGCTGCATCGCCGCGTGCGTGGACGCGGGAGAGAGCCCCTCCTGTTGGAACCGCCTCCAGGTAGCGCCACCTCACTACTCACTACCGCCTCTAGGTGGCGCTCTTCTTCGAGCCCTCGGTCTGCCACTGGAAGGCGTCATAACGATATCAATTATCCAAATCACAGCCTGCCAGCGAACCCGCCTCGCCCTGTCACCAGCTGGCTGAGTGCGAGCGAAGGCAGATGGAGGGAGGAGGGTAGGAGAGTGGGAGGAGGTATTACACGGGTGACTCATCCAGGCGGGATGCAAATCTGCTCCCGGATGATTGAGGGTCCAGGGATGCAGACAATGCAGAGAACGCGCGAGAGAACGGAACAAAGAGGCGCACGGATCCTGTAAAAAGGCTTCTCCTGCGCCGCTGGCATGTCAAGAGGGTCTCTGACGAATTGACTGCCACGCGCGCTTCACGTCAGGCAGTGTCGCAAGTGGATTAACGTGTACGTGTATGCGCGGCTGTAATGAAGGTGTGTGCGTGATAGCGCGCGTGCGTGCGTGCGTGTACATGTGTGCGAGCGTGCGTGTATGCGTGCGCGTGTGCGCGAGCGTGCGTGTATGCGTGCGCGTGTGTGCGTGCGTGCACGACTGCACGTGTGCGTGTATGCGTGCGCGTGTGTGCGTGTGCGTGTGCGTGTGCGTGTGCGTGTGTGTCATGATAAGCAGCTTGCCTAGCGGTTAACATCTTTCTCCCTTCTCTCTCTGTCCCTCACCTCCGCTCTCTCTCTCTCGCTCGTTCTCTCTTTCGTTCTCTCTCTCTCTCTCTCTCTCTCTCTCTCTTCTCCTCTCTCTCTCCTCGTTCTCTCCCTCCACTATATATATATATTGCTGTGTCATCGGGAGGGTTTAAAATCTCTCCCTATTAACATTACGCGCTGCTTTTATTAGATGAATAATAAGCGACTATATTCTCTTGTGATTCACGCGATCCAAAGCTCGATTATTATCTGCAAGTAGCAATTGTTATATATTATAATACTTATTTCATCTCTCTCTCTCTTCTCTCTCTCTCTCTCTCTCTTCTCTCCCTCTCTCCTCTCTCCCCTCTCTCCCTTCTCTCCCTCTCTCCCTCTTCTCCTTCTCTCCCTCCTCCTCCTCCCCTCCTCCCTCCCTCCCTCTCTCCCTCTCTCCCTCTCTCTCTCTCTCTCTCTCTCTCCTCTCTCTCTCTTCTCTCTTCTCTCTCTCTCTCTCTCTACTCTCTCTCTCTCTCCCTCTCTCTCTCTCTTCGTCTCTCTTCCTCTCTCTCTCTCTCTTCTCTCTCCTCTTCTCTCCTCTCGTTCAATCTTACACTGTCTCGCGCCGCGCGCTCATATCGTCTTTTTTTCTCCTCCTCCCCCCTCTCTCTCTCTTCTCTCTTGTCGACCCTCCTCTCTCTCTCTCTCTCTCTCTCTCTTTCTTTCTTTCTTTTTCTCTCTCTCTACCTTTTTGTTCTTCTCCCTTTCTCTCCCACCTTTCTCTCCTCCCTCATCTACTGGATTGAAAGTAGGGAAAGACAACTGATCGTGAAAGAAAGGACAAGGACATTATGTTAGTTCTGGGAGACAGGAAGCCTACGCGTGTGTGCGTGCGTGCGTGCGTGCGTGCTCGTGGGTATGTGAGGGATTAGGTGTATACCTCAAGAGGTACGCGATTCCACACGTAACATACACAACTGCCAGCTATCTACTACAGCTGCTGTAGACTAAATTAATTCTCGCAAATATTAATAAAAAGATAATTAAAGCGTTTCAGTAATTTAATTTCACTGGGGGAGTAATGGGATCACTGATTAATTTATGAAAAAGAGTCGATGACCAGTTTTGTCGAGCACAGAGTAACTAAAGAAACCTCACGACATGCCTTATATTTATATCGTGGATAAATGAAGATCATGTATTGTACGGGATAGTCGATACAAACACAACGTGAGCCAACATATAATGAAATCTGCACACACACTCCTGACAAAAGAAAATGTAGCATCCAATTAAATAGAACACAATAAAATACAGCACAGCACAGCACAACACAACACAACACAACACAACACAACACAACACAACACACACAACACACACAACAGCAACACAACACAACACAACACAACACAACACCAACACAACACAACACAGCGAAATCACAGCAGGGTGTGTAGCCCGGTGTGGTACCTAAAATATGATGATTACTGGCTCATGGATGGATGCAGGCATTGAAGTGAACTCGGCAGGTACAATAATGAAAATGGCATAGTAATTTAATTTCACAGACGAGTAAATCGGATCACTAATTAAGTTAGGGAAACGTGTCGACTAGCCAGCCGGCTTTTCCGAGACACAAGCGTAACTATGGACACCTTGCGACATGCGCGTGATGACGCATCTGCTGTTAATAGTACGTTGGAAAACCCCAGCGCAGTCAATAACTGCCTGTACCTGCACCTCTTCATCAATCCACCCAGCCCTAACCACATAGCCAGACCACACAGCTACCCACCAACCAGCCGCCCAACAACCCAGCCAGCCAGCCAGCACCCAACATTTCAGCCAGCCACCAGCAACCAACCTAACCAACTAGACCCAGCCAGCCACCCACCAGTCAGCCACCCAGCCACCCACCCACCAACTAACAGCTAGCAGCCACCAGCACAATTAACCAGCAGCAGCCAGCCACCCAGCAGTCAGCCATCCCAACCAGCCTAGCCATGCTACCCGGCAGCAACTAAACCAGGCAGCCAGCCAGCCACAGCCAGGGCAGCCAATCAACCAGCCAGCTAGCCAGCAGCCACCAACCAGCCAGCAACCATACCACGCCAGCTAGCCAGCCACTCCAACCACCAGCCCACCCAGCAGCAGCCAAACCTCAACAGCCAGCTAGCCAGCCACTCAACAGGTCAGCAGCCAGCCAAAGACAACCAACAGCCAGGCTAGCCAGCCACTCAACCAGTCAGCCAGCCAGGCCAGCCAACAACCAGCCAGTATGCAGCCACTCAACCAGCCAGCCAGCCAGCCACCAGCCACCCAGCCATGCCCAGGCAATCAACCAACCAGCTAGCCAACCAACAGCCAGCTACCAAACCAGCCAGCCAACCAACAGCCAGCCAGCCACCCAACCAGCTAGCCAACCACCCAACTAACACACGCAACTCACCAGCCAACCAGCTACCACACAGCTAACAGCCAAGCTACCCAGCCAGACCACCCAGCTAACCACACAGCTAACCAACCGCCAGTCATGCCATTCTAACACACAGCCTTAACCAAGCCAGCAGCCACCCCCAGTTAACCACAACAGCTAAACAACAGCAGCTCATGCCAGCCTAACCACACACGCTAACCAACCAGCACAGTCATCCAAGCTAAGCACACAGCTAACAGCACACATGCTAACCACACAGGCTAACCAGCCAGCCAAGCAGCCACCAGCTAACAGCAGGCCAGCTAACCACACGGCTAACCAGCCAGCAGCTAACACACAGCCTAACCAACCAGCCAGCCTAAACCACACAGCTAACCAGCCACCCAGCCAGCCACGCCAGCTAACCAGCCAGCAGTAACCAACCAGCCAGCTAACACCCAGCTAACGAAACCAGCCAGCTAACCACACAGCTAACCAGCCAGCCAGCTAACCACACAGCTAACCAGCCAGCCAGCAGCCACCCAGCTAAACCAAACAGCGCCCAGCTAACCACACAGCTAACAGCCAACCCAGAACCAGCCACCCAGCCTAACCAGGCCAGCAGCTAACACACAGCTAACCAGCCCAGCCAGCTAACCACACAGCCCTAACCAAGCCACCTTCAGCAGCCACCCAAGAACTAACCAACCAGCCAGCTAACACACAGCCTAACCCAACCAGCAGGCTAAACCACACAGCTACCAAACCAGCTAACCACCAGCCTAACCACACAGCTAACCAACAGCCAGCTAACCAGCAGCAAGCTAACAGCCACCAGCCAGCCACCAGCTTTAACCAACCAGCAGCTAACCACACAGCTCACCACCAGCCAGCTAACACACAGGTTAACCAGCCAGCCAGCCAGCCACCCCAGCTTAAACCAGCCAGCAGCGCTAACCAACAGCCAGACCTAACACACAGCTTTAACAACAGCCAGGCTAACCACACAGCCTAACCATGCAGCCAGCTAACCACACAGCTAGGCAGCAGCCAGCCACCAGCTACCACACAGCTAACAACAGCAGCCAGCCAGATCACACACAGCCTAACCAACCAGCCAGCTAACACAACAGCTAACCCGCAGCTAACCACCACAGCTAAAGCCACCCAGTACCACACAGCTAACCACCCAGCTAACCACACAGCTTAACCAACCAGCCAGACCAGCCAGCTAACCACACGCTAACACACGCCTAGACCAGCACCCAGCTAAACCAGCCAGCTAACCAGCCAGCCAGCCACCCATGCTAACCACCACAGCTCAGAACCAACCAGCAGCAACACACAAGCTAACCGCCACTCCAGCAGCCACACAGCTAACCATACCAGCCAGCTAACCACACAGCTACAACCAGGCCAGCCAGCCCACCATGCTCAACACACAGCTAACCAACCAGCCAGCCAGCTAACCCACAGCTAACCAGATAACCAGCAGCCAAGGCCACCTAGCCCTGCAGCAACTCCGCCAACCTATCACGCCTGAGGCTTTCTTTCTGCCACCGATGAATGATTGACATTCAAAATCATTGTTTGCTCTGTCTGCCGAAATTATGTTATTAGGCGCCAACATTAGTCGGCAGCAGCCGAGATAGCAGGGCGGATTTGTTAACACGAGCGGGCTTCGGTGCGGCACAAACGAGACACACACATACGACGCACGCCTCACACACACGCACACACACTGCGCACAAAACAGACACACACACACGCACGCACGGCCTACACACACGGCGCACAACAGATACACACACACAACACACACACACACCACACACACACACACACACAACACACACACACACACAGACACACCAACACACACACACACTGCGCGCACACACGCACGGACACCACCAACACGGTACGTACACGCACACGCCACGCACGCACGCCACGGCACGCACGCACACGCTGCACGTCGCACACATCCTACACTACACAACATGCACTTCAACACGCAGCACACGTTGCACGCGCGCACACAAATGCACGCCGCACACACGACAAATGCACCAGGACGCCACGCACGCACGCACGCACGCACGCACGCACGCCACGCACGCACGCACGCGCACACAAGCTACACACATACATGCCCACTCCGATTACAGCACACACGTGCGACGGCGCGCACACAAATGCACGCACGCAACAGCACAAAATGCACGCACGCACGCACGCACGCACTCACACGCCTGTGAGTCACTCACGAGACAACGAGAAGACAAAAACGAAGACGAGCTGCGTAGCAGAACAATCGGCAAACCGCCACGGAAGAAGAAATTCACGCGAGCGCACTAACTACTGAATCGATGGCGACGGCTTTGTCACCGTCGCAGTGCTAACAACCCTCCACTGTTTCTCTCTCCTCGTTGCTTCGTGCCGCGATGGCCATCCCTTCCCTTTCCCCTCACCCACCACCGACCTACCCACGCTGCCGTGTCGTGGCTGTTCATAGCGTGACTATTGCCGGGTTGTGAGTCGTGACAATGTGTTGACACAATAGATGTCGTGAACAGCAACAATTATAGCGGCAGCGGTGGCGTTGGGGTAGCAAGTGAAGTGGAAATAAATAATAACGAATAATTACCCGCTAGAACAATTAACTACGATTACTCTATCCTGTAGCGCTTATATATATTCCCATGCATTAGGTACTTACGTGCGGCTTGCTTTACATACACGTGGTGTGAAGCCGGCGCGCCGCGCGTGTGTGGTGCGTGCGTGCGTCGCGTGATAGCGCTGTCGATGGTGCCGTCGCTTGTCGCGCCGCGTGTGCGTGTGATGTGTGATGTGGATGTGAGTGTGTGTGTGTGTGTGTGTGTGTGTGTGTGTGTGTGTGTGTGTGTGTGTGTGTGTGTGTGTGTGTGTGTGTGTGTGTGTGTGTGTGTGTGTCAGTGTAGGTGCTGTTAAATTTCAGATCTTTTTGTTTACGTGAACCCCGGTCTTGTTTCCATAGTTTAGTTATATATATATATAATATACATTATATAATATTTAATCAAGTTTATTATATGAGCTGCAGGCCACTATGTCAATGAATTGTTGGTAATAAGGAGGAGTGAATAAACTTTAAACAACATTAGTTTTGATTTACTCCTGATAGTAATAAGTGATCATGCTATAGAGCCATCGGGGCATCAGGCAGTATGACAGACGTAGATATGCAACGGTTTGCGCGTGTGAGTGTATGTGTGGTTAGTATGTGATTTTGGCGATACATTGTGAAAGTAATACAATCTTCGATGCTGCTATGGAATTTTAGAGTTTCATATTCATTAGAAGTACATACGAGTATTGCCATGTATGCACACAACAATTTTCATCTGCTCCCTTCATCTCGTCTCCATCCTCCCCTCTGTCTCTGTCATAATTTGTCTACATGCATTACCTATAAGTTTTTTTAGAAATAATAATATTACACAGCCCCTCTGTATATATCTAGCCACCAGAATCCTCAAGAAGTAGAATAAATGATGGGTTGCATCACTCCCCCGGCAACGCTGCAAGGGTTCCGACTGATAGGCACATGAGCCGTTTCGATAACGATATGATAATAAATAAACACAATATCAACTATTATATTAACTATCGATATTAACTATCAAAGTTTTCACATGATTTAGATGCAGATTAAAACCTTTGATATAATGTCTGCATAATCTAAACATCTGTCAATCTAACATCCGAAACATCAGCTGGATGTCGAATCTTCGGGTCTGATGAAACTTCAGGGATATTTAATGCCACCAGTACAGGAATTGTGACACATCGAGTTGTCTGTCGCTGTGGGTCACAACTGTACAGCTACGCAATGCACACGCCACATGGTGGTGTTTTTGCGAAGTTTTATGATGCCCTACGGCCAGTATTAACAGACTATACGAAGAAATGTGACCGGTCCTAAATACCAGACAGCCCTTCATTGCATTAAAACTTTAATAGACTGAGAGCTATATCAACTAGCACCTTGCCCATCACCCAGGACTGACAGATTTAGAATTTAGATGCATCATAAACCGATGAGCAGCTCACCTGAAACGACGACATGAACCTACACACAGATTTGACAGACCTGTGTGTGAGAATGTACTCCGGGGATGCCAGTTTACTATTTACACTCAAGCATGTGCTAATGTAATGTGCTAATGCTCACCTCTATGGAACACAACTATGGACAATCGCTATAAAGGACACTGTTGGGATATTTCTCTCTACTGGCAGCTCTACAACTACATCATATAAACCAGTGACCAGTGAAACTCTATAGACTATAGAATGGGCACCAGTTTATAAAGAGCATTTTTTCCTTTTCAATTGAGTGGCAGCTGCATAGTGAAACCAAGGTGGTAGTACTGGTACAAGCAAAATACAACCATCCCCTCTCTTCGATGAGCTAGCAAAGGCTGCCATTTTTCAGGTCCAGGAAAACACTCCATCCTTCCCCGAGTGCTAGGAAATGGCCACTTCCCCAGTGAACTACAAAATGTATCTCCTCCCCAGTGAACTATAAAATGTATCTCCTCCCCAGTGAACTACAAAATGTATCTCCTACCTAGTGATCTACAAAATGTATCTCCTCCCCGGTGAAGTTGCAAACGTACCCTTTATCTGTCTCATAGCAAAATTCCCCCTCCCCCATACGAGAGTAAACGTCTTTCTTTCCCCGCACAATAGCAAACACTCCCTCTCCCGCATGATACCAAACCATCCTCATTCCCCACGAGATAGCAAATGTCTTCCTCCCCTTCATATTACCAAACACAACCACCTGCATAGAATCAAACTCCCCCTCCCCTAGGTGCTAGGAAATCCTCTCCCTTTCTGGTGAATGAGCAAATGTACCCCTCCCCCCACGCAATAGCAAACGCCCCCTCCCCCTCCTGATAGCAAACGCCTCCTCCCCACACGATAGCAAACGCCCCTCCCCACACGATAGCAAACGCCCCCTCCCCCACATGATAGCAAACGCCCCCTCCCCCACACGATAGCAAACGCCCCCTCCCCCACACGATAGCAAACGTCCCTTTCCCACACGACAACAAACGTCCCCTCCCCCACACAATGACAAACGTCCCCTCCCCCACACAATGACAAACGTCCCCTCCCTCACACAATGACAAACGCCCCCTCCCTCACACAATGACAAACGTCCCCTCCCCCACACTACAACAAACGTCCCCCC
>NW_014577313.1:326562-334851 GCF_000485595.1 Priapulus caudatus | reverse complement strand
ACATTGCTTCACCGACATGAAGATCTTAATTGACTAATTAAACAGACTGTCATTAATCCCCCCCACGACTCACCCTCGAACATGTACTCGAGCAACGGGCGCCGGCTTCGCAGACAGGAAGATCTTAATTAACCATTAATTAACCGTTAATCCCCCCACGACTCACCCTCGAACATGTACTCGAGCAACGGGCGCCGGCTTCGCAGACAGGAAGATCTTAATTAACCATTAATTAACCGTTAATCCCCCCACGACTCACCCTCGAACATGTACTCGAGCAACGGGCGCCGGCTTCGCAGACAGGAAGATCTTAATTAACCATTAATTAACCGTTAATCCCCCACACGACGCACCCTCGAACATGGACTCGAGCACGGGCGGCGGCTTCGCAGACAGGAAGATCTTAATTAACTAATTAATTAACCATTAATCCCCCACACGACTCACCCTTGAACATGGACTCGAGCACGGGCGCCGGCTTCGCAGACAGGAAGATCTTCTTCGCGTGCTTGTTGAGCACGCCGGCCTTCTCGCTGGGCAGGGCGAGCTGCCGCAGCAGACGCGCACGGTCGCGGATGTCGTAGTTCTGGTCGTACTTGGCGAGGTTGAACACGTACGTGCACAGCAGCGCCACCTGCTTCGAGTTGGTGAGGAAGAGCTTCGTCGCGAGGTTGAGCGTTTGCAGCTTGACGATGTCGTTCTGCGGACGATGACGACGGTTACCGTGGTAACGAAAATGACGGTTACCGTGGCGACGGCGACAACGGCTACTACGGTAACAGCGATGACAGTTACTGTGGTATTGACGAAGACGACAGTTATCGGTGGCAACAACGATGACAGTTACTGCAGTAACGATGATAAAATATTTGATGAAAAGAGCATAGAAGTATATGCGGTGGGTTTATTCAGGTATGCACTCTATTCCTGTCCTAACGATCGCTACGACACGCACAGTGGAGCGATAATTTACGGACACGGAACCAGTTTATTCCTATCCTGAAAATCTGTGCCGCAGGCGCCACAGAGTGATGACGTGAGAAGAGCGAGAATCAGCCTATCCCCATACAAAGATAGTGAGAAAGTGACAGGTGTGTGAGTAGGACCGTTAGGCAAGTGAGGTGAAGAAGAGTGACAGTGAGGCTGAGGGAGTGAGCAGGTGAGGTGAGAAGTGACAGCGTGAGGTCAAGGTGCAGGTGAAGAAGAGCTGACAGGTGAGGCAGGAGGGGCTGGGAGTGACAGGTGGAGGCAGTTAGGGGTGAGGAGTTGGAGGTTAGGTCACAGGTGGAGGTGAGGGTGACAGTGAGCGTCACAGATTAGTGTGAGAGTGACAGGTTGAGGGTCACAGGTGAGGGTGAAGTGATCACGGGTGAGACTGGGTGTGGCGGACTGTGAGTGATCACAGGTCGAGACCGGTGTGTGTGCGGTCGTGAGTGGTGATCACAGGTTCGAGACGGGGCTGTGGCGGGACACGATGAGATGGGGGGCGTATCTACAGGTGAGAACGGGGTGTAGTGGCGGACCACGTGCAGTGCATCACAGGTGAACGGGCCTGGCGCGGTGAGTAGATCCACAGGTGACGACACTGTGGGCGGTGGTGCAGCTGGGGGGTGGGCAGTCGAGTTGACTGCAGTGAGACGGGGGGTGTTCGGCGTGAGTGGAGTGATCCACAGGTGAGACAGAATGAAGTTGTGGCAGATGAGTGTCTCCGGAGAGAAGATCACCCTCACCCCTCTACCAGCCTTTATTTTCAGGTGGACCCTTTCTAGCCAGCTTATCCCTTGCCCCTCACCCCTCCACTCAGCTCACCGACTTACTTGCACTAGCCCACCCTCACTGCTCACTCATACAAACCCGTATTGTTTCTTGCGAGGTTAGATTCAGTCGTCGTCTCAGTAAGACACTCGCTACAGATGACGACGACATGCGCAAGGTGAGAGCAAGCTTCAGTTTATCACACGCCGTGTCACGGTCGTCGGCTCGCCGCTCTTAGCGCGCGGACTGCGAGAGAGCTACGCGCGCGAGGGGCCCAGGCGGCGGCGAGAGGCATTTGCGCGCTAGAGGGCAGCAAGCGGTACGCCGCTCGCTGCCCTGGTCGCGACGCTGCCGTTCGCCCGCCAACGCGCGTTGTGCGCAATTCGTCTGTAACACCCTCTGGCATTTCAGAATCGCTAGGCCAGGTAGGTAGCAAGCAGCGCAAACACAACGCGTGTACATGGGTAAGCAGACTCAGTAAAACGACGGACGCAGCATCGTCCGGCGCAGGCATAACAACACACTAGATTTGGCTGCTGGTTCCGATAGTGGCGAGCATTGTCGTTCGCCATCTCCTTCGCTCTCTCCTTCTCCTCGACGATACGCTTATTTTCTATCTAAGCCATTGTGAGTCTGCTCTAACTGTCGGTCTCCACTGTATCTCGTCGTCGCCACGACAACAACCCCCAGCGTGAGCTACGGCGTAGTGACCGCACGAGTTCGCTCGCTCGTGGCGAGGAAATTAACATGGCATACCTATCGTGAACATCTAATGCTTTAACATGTAGGGTAGTAGGAGTACCAGTAGTAGGCAGTAGAAGTAGGTGACACCGTACAGCAGCAACGCACTTCCAGCTTCTGATAACCCCTCAGATTAATCTCTTATCGTAACACCGAGTGCGCAAGCGCTGGGTGAGATGAGCTATAAAGATGCGTGGGGGGTTTGTGGTGTAGGGTTCTTCCTCGTGTTCTCGTGCGCTGTGGGTTCGTACGTGCCGACGTATGGTGCGACGCTATTGAACTACGTCCCCTCCCAATCTTCCTCCCCGTTGTATATGTTATTAGTCTGGCCGCCTGTCTTATTGGTCCCTTCCTTACTTTTACTGTGGCCATTTCAATATAATCTGACTGATTCTGCAATGAACTGCCAATGGTTTGTCGCTTACTTACTTGTGGGCATTTCAAAAATCTGACTGCTGTCCACTGCAATGAATTGCAAGTGCGTTGTCCTTCACAATAAATACGCGTTTTGTGTATTACCGTGTCCCTTGCTCACCCACATTAAAAGTGTTGATGCAAATAAGTATTTGCCCCGATGCACCCTCCTTTTGGAGGTAGCCGTTGGATGTGGATTGGCCACGGTTGAATGCTCGTCAACTTTGCATGTGTGCCCAGGTTTTCTGTTTAAATCGAAGGTAAAGAACTTGCACGCTGCCCTTAAATAATTCAATTTTGACCCTTGAGCTGAGACGTGTGTGTGGTTGTATGTGAGACCATCGTCAACTCTTCCATCGCCATGTAGTCCTCAGCAGTGCGCAACGCACGCACGCACGCCATGCGCAGCGGTTCGACTCAACGCGGATTCTAGCTCACCTCATGACAGCGGACTGTTGGTTGCACGCGGGGAAGCACGTGTTGAACCAAACACTGTCAACACTCAATACTAACACTGCATGGGTCTTTGGTGGTGGCTATGTTGTATTTGTGTGTGGGTTGTGTGTGGTGTGTGCGTTGCCGTGCCGTGCGTGCGTGCGTGAGTGCGTTGCGTGCCCGGTGCTGGGTAGTCCAGGGTTCATGTTCGTAGCTGTCTCGTATATGTTTTCATTGAGTATTGGGATCAACAGTTTATCGCAGACAGCATACATCTATGGATCATTCTGATCTAGTCAATCATGAATGAAACAGTAACGTACTGTTAATGTATGTCATCTTTGAGCTCCGTGATATTTCAATTAAATGTAATGCTATCTATAGCGCATTTATGCATAGGTATAAGTATATGTATTTGTATACATGTATATGTAATGTTGTATGCTTATGTAGGTGTGGTGTGTGTGTGTGTGTCTACGTGCCGTGTGCTTATACATTATGTATGTATGCTTATCTATGTGTAATAAGTGTACAAATCTGCTATTTAAAGTAAGTCTGGAATAATTACCTTAGATAATGTAACATGCATCGGTACTCATGTAACTAGTCACTCCTTATGTATCCCACGGGCAAACATCTCACATATTATCACAATGTTACGGCATAACCCGTACATACATATAAGAGCAAATACCATACATAACCTTGGCATATTATAAAGCAGCCCCAGTGTCCTACTGTATGGAGACGAAGTCACGCGTGGAAACCATGGTAACAGCTGTAACCATGGAAACGTCGCCACAAAGCATGTTCTTGCTGAGCGTTGTGTCGGCAGTAAACCGTCGTAACTGTGGCTACGTTGATGAATAAGCAGGTCCTTGCTGCGCTGTGTGCGGCGCTATCTGTGGTAAACCATGGCGACGCCGTTGGGCCGAGCAATGTTTGAGGCCGTAACCTGAAAGCTTTCTTTTGTGCGGGTGCCGATGGATCCGACCCACCATCAAGCTGCTGAAGCTGAGATTCTAACGAACCTCGCCACTGAAGCCAGCATCGGAATCATCCTCAGGGAATTTCATGTGAGCATCTCTCGTTCTCATCTGTCTGTCTGTCTCTCTGACTGTCTGTTCTCGTTCGTCCCTTCGTCTGTCCATCTGTTTCTCTTTCTTTATCGATCTCTCTTTCTCTCCTTCATCTCTTTCTCTCTCTCTCTCTCTGCTCTATCATAATCTCTCTCTGCTCCTCTTCCTTCACTGCCTTCTTCCTCTTCCCTCTCTCCCTCTCATCCGCTCTCTCTCTATCTCTTATCTATCTCTCTCTCTCCCTCTCTGCCCCCCTCTCTCTCTCTTTACTCTTCTCTCTCTCCTCTCTCCTCTCTCTCTGCTCTACTCTTCTTCTATTTCTCACTCTCTACATGGCAGTACATCTAGCTGTATGTCTCTGCTTACGCCACAGACCGTATTGTAGCGAGGCTCCGGATAAGGACTTTGTAGGGCAGCGACGATCCAGGCGATCGGACGATGTGCGCAGCAACCAATCTCGCGAATTGTACGGAGAATCGTGTAATGAACGGGCCTGGTAGCCTCATGTGCGAAAAGAGAGCGGTAGGACACCGGTGGGCCACTCCTTTCACACTCATGATGAGTAAGTCATAAGACCGCTGTTGTTAGTGGTAGGAACAAACAGCGGCCCCTCTTCTCACCACTGATCTGTATGCAGTCAAACCTGTGTTAGTGGGTCGGAACACCACGCCACTCGCTTCTATCAGCCACTGATCTGTGGTGCAGTTCAAACTTGTTAGTGGGTAGGGGAACGCGGCAGGTGCGCGCCCACTCCTTCTCACACTGATCTGTATGCAGTGCAAGTGTGTTAGTGGTAGGAACACGCCGCCACGCGTGCCTTCTCACGACACTGATCTGTCATCATCAACTGTGTTAGTTAACACTCCCCCCCTTCTCACCAACTGGATCTGTATGGCAAGGTCAAACTGTGTTAGTGGGTAGGAACACGCACCCACTCCATTCTCAACGCAACTGATCTGTATGTACAGTCCAAACCTTGGTTAGTGGTCTAGGAACACGCACCCACTCCTTCTCACGCACTGGTTGGCTGTATGAGTCAACCTGGGTGTTTAGGGTGGTAGGAACACGCGAACTCTCACTGTCCATTGCTCCCCACTGATCTGTTGTGCAGTCAAACCTGTGTTAGTGGTAGGAAGCACGCGCCCACTCTTCTCGCTGCACCACTGATACTGTGTGCAGTCAACCTGTGGTTAGTGGTAGGAACACGTGCCCACTCCTTCTCACCACTGATCATGTCTGGCAGTCAAAACGCTGTGTTAGTGGGTAGGAACACGCGGCTGGCCACTCCTTCTCACGCACTGATCTGTCTGCAGTCAAGCCTGTGTTTAGTGGGTAGCAACACTTGCCCCACCCCTTCTCACCACTGATCTGTATGCAGTCAAACCTTGTGTTAGTGGGTAGGTAACGACGCACTCCACTATCCTTCTACCAACTGATCTGTAATGCAGTCAAGACCTGTGTTAGTGGTTAAGGAACACGGCACACCAACGTCCTGTCTCACCACTGTTCTGTATATGCAGTCAACCTGTGTTAGTGGGTAGGACACGCACCCCACTCCTTCTCCCCACGTGATCTGTGTGCAGGTCAAAGCATGTGTTAGTGGGGAGGAACACCAGCGCCCACGTCCTTCTCACCAGGGTGTAGCTGTTATGGCAGTCAAAACTGTGTTATGGGTTAGGAACACGTGGCCCACGCCGTATCTCACCCTACGAACTGTTTTAAGGAACGACCGCCGGCACTCGCGTGTTGCACGCGGAACTGTCTGTTGTGCAGTCGAGAAGCGCGCGGTTGTTAGTGGGTAGGAACACGCGCCACTCCTTGCTGCACCAGCTGTTCTGTATGCAGTCAAACGCTGTGTTGAGTGGGTAGGGGAAGGAGGACGCAGCCCACGGGCGCGTCCTCCACCGGACTAATCTGTATGTCAGTCAAACTGGTGTTTAGTGGGTAGGAACCCGCACCCATCCTTCTCACCACTGATCTGTCTTGCAGTCAAACGCTGTGTTAGTGGGTAGGAACAAGCCAGCCCACTCCTTCTCACAACTGATCTGAATGCCAGTCAAACCTGTGTCAGTGGGTAGGAACACCGCCACACTCTTCTCACACTGTATCTGTGATGGCAGGTCAAAACTGTTGTAGAGTGGTAGGAACACCTCATGCCCACTCCTTCTCAGCCGACTGATCTGTATGCAGGTCAAACTGTGTTAGTGGGTAGGAACACGTGCCCACTCCTTCTCACCACTGTATCGTTGGCAGTCAAACCTGTGTTAGTGGTAGGAACACGCGCCCACCCCTTCTCACCACTGTTCTGTATGCAGTCAAAACACGTGTGTTAGTGGCGTAGGAACACGCCCCAACCCACTCCTTCTACACACTCATCTGTATGCAGTCAGAACCTGTGCTTAGTGGTTAGGAACACTGCCCACCCTGCTTCCTCACCACTGCATCTGAATGTATGCAGTCAAACCTGTGTTAGTGGGTAGGAGGGAACAGTCCCACTCTTCTCACCCACTGTACTGTATGCAGTCAAACACTGTGTTAGTGGGTAGAAACACGTGCCCACTCTCTTCTCCACTGTTCTGTATGCAGTCAAACCTGTGTTATGTGGGTAAGGAACACGTGCCCCGTCCTTCTCACACACTGATTCTGTATCAGTCAATTGTGATTAGTGGGTAGAACACGTGCCCACTCCTTCTCACCACCTGTGTCTGTTATGCAAGTCAAACCTGTGTGTCATGGGTAGGAACACGTAGGCCCACCCCTTCTCACCACTGAGCTGATGCAGCAAACCTTGTGTAGTGGGTAGGAACACGTCTGCCCACCTCCATTCTACAACACTGTATCTGTATGCAGTCAAACCTGTGTAATAGTGGGTAGGAACACGTCACCGCTACCCCTTCTCACACACTGATTCTGCTATGCAGTCAATCACTGGGTTAGTGGTAAGGAACACGTGGCGCCCACTCTTCTCACCACTGTGTGCTTATGGCAAGTCAAACTGTGTAGTGGGTAGGAACACGCTGCCCACCTCTTCTTCACCACTGTATCTGTATGAAAAGTGCAAAACCTGTGTTAGTGGTAGGAACACGTGCGCCACCCTTCTCACCACTGTTCTGTATGCAGTCAAACCTGTGTTAGTGGGTAGGCAACACCGTGCCCCCACCCTGTTCTCACTACCATGATCTGTATGGCGAATGTCAAACTGGGTTAGTGGGTAGGAAGCATGTATTCTGTTCCGTACCAAACGGTACAACAAACGTGTGCATGGCAGAATCCTTTATAGACACCTGTCGTGTATGAAACTTTGGTCATGTCCCCTAAGCAGGCCAGCTATACAGTTAAAACCATCTTCACGATAGAACAGAATATCTTCTTATAAGAGCAACTTTTGGCATTTTCTTTAAGAAGTATCCATACAGTGAAACAACATCTATAGAAGCGAACACCTGTCCGTTAAGTAGGCTCTTGGCTTGTGTAGTACGATGTAGTTGTGGCTGACGACTCACTCGTCATTTCTTATTCGCAGAGGCGTCGTGGCCGAGAGCGTCGTTGTTTGTCAAAAAGCTCCTACAGATGGAGCCGTCGAAACACAAGGACATCATCGTGCACATGGCAAAGCTCGTTGACAAGATCGCCGTGCCAATGGCCGCGCGCGAGCATCTGTGGCCCTGATCGGCGAGTACGCCGAGAGGGTTCCTAAGATTGCTCCGGACGTGTTGCGCAAGGTTGCCAGGAGCTTTGTGAACGAGGTAGGATGGGAATAGAACCACGGTGATAGGCTGATTACCCCTCTCCTCACGTCAACGCTGCGTATTGTCAGGATGAGGAATAGAACCACGGTGATAGGCTGATTACCCCTCTCCTCACG
>NW_014577313.1:324716-326552 GCF_000485595.1 Priapulus caudatus | reverse complement strand
TCCTATCACCACTGTTCTGTATCCAGTCAAACCTGTGTTAGGTGGCGTAGGGACACGCACACCATCCTTCTCCCCACTGATCTCGTGCTGCAGTCAAACCTGTGTTTAGTGGGTAGGAACACGCGCCCCACTCTCTGCTCACCTACTGTACTGATTGCAGTCAACCTTGTTAGTGGTAGGAACACGTGCCCACCCTTCTCACCACTGTATCATGTCTGACAGTCAATAACGCTGTCGTTAGTGGGTAGGAACACGCGGCGCCACTCCTTCTCAGCACTTTCTTCTGCAGTCAAACCTTGTTGTTGTGGGTAGGAACACTTGCGCCCACTCCTTCTCACCACTGTTATCTGTATGCAGTCAAACCTGGTGTTAGTAGGGTAGGAACACGCACCCACTTCCTTCTCACCACTAATCTGATAATGCAGTCATCTGGGGTGGGTACGTGTTCCTACCCACTCACACAGGTTTGACTATATACAGAACAGTGGTGAGAAGGGGTGGGTACGTGTTCCTACCCACTCACACAGGTTTGACTATATACAGAACAGTGGTGAGAAGGGGTGGGTACGTGTTCCTACCCACTCACACAGGTTTGACTATATACAGAACAGTGGTGAGAAGGGGTGGGTACGTGTTCCTACCCACTCACACAGGTTTGACTGCATACAGAACAGTGGTGAGAAGGAGTGGGCGCGTGTTCCTACCCACTCACACAGGTTTGACTGCATACAGAACAGTGGTGAGAAGGAGTGGGCGCGTGTTCCTACCCACTATCACAGGTTTGACTGCATACAGAACAGTGGTGAGAAGGAGTGGGCGCGTGTTCCTACCCACTATCACAGCAGCTAACGATGATAAAATATTTGAATGAAAAGAGCATCAGAAGTATATGCGGTGGTTTATTCAGGATATGCACTATTCGGCCTGTCGCTAACTTAACGATGCGCTACGACACGCACAGTGGAGCGATAATTTACCGAACACGGAACCAGTTTATTGCGCTATCGCTGAAAATCACTCGCGGCCGCAGGCGCCACAGATTGATGACGTGAGGAGAGGGGGAATCAGCCTAATCATCTGCAATGGGTTCGATTCCGCGCAGTCTGATGATACTGTCAGCGTTGACTGTGAGGAGGAGGGGGAATTTTCAGCCTATCGCACCCATGGTTCTATTTCCCAATCCTGCAATACGCAGCGTTGACGTGAGGAGAGGGGTAATCAGCCTATGCACCGTGGGTTCCTATTCGCCATCTTGACAATACGCAGGCGTTGATCGTGAGGAGAGGGGGAATCAGCCTATCCCCAGGGTTCTATTCCCATCTTGACAATACGCAGCGTTGACGTGAGGAGAGGGGTAATCAGCCTAGTCACCGTGGTTTTATTCCCATGCCTGACAATACGGCAGCGTTCGACGTGAGGAGGAGGGTAGATCAGCCTATCACCATGAGTTGCTATTGCCTATTGGCATCGCGCTGACAACATATCGCAGCGTTGACGTGAGGGAGAGGGGGCTACACTCAAGACTATCCCCCATGGTTCTATTCGCCATCTCCACTGACAGATACGGCAAGCGTTGACGTGAGGAGAGGGTAAATGCACCCTACTCCCCAGTGGTCCTCTATTGCCCATCCGTGACATACGCAGCGTTGACGGTGAGGAGAAGGGTAATTCAAGCCATATATTCCCATCCTGACAAATATGCAGCATTGACGTGAGGAGAGAAGAGATCAGACTATGCACCATGGTTCTATGTCCCATCCTTGACAATACGCAGCGATCGAGCGTGAGGAGAGGGGCGAAGGTCAGCACTATCCCCGAGGTTCTATTCCCGTCCTA
>NW_014577313.1:287313-324691 GCF_000485595.1 Priapulus caudatus | reverse complement strand
ACACAGGTTTGACTGCACACAGATCAAGTGGTGAGAAAGGAGTGGATGCAGTGTTCGGCTAACCGCACTAACACAGGTTTGATGCATACAGGATCATGGTGAGAAGGAGTGGGACGCGGGTGTTCGCTACGCCACTAACACAGGTATTGAACTGTACTCATATTGAGTGGTGATAGAAGGAGTGGGCACGTGTTCCTACCGTCTCTGTTCGACATGAGGCTGACCAGGCCGTTCATACACGTCTCCGTACATTCGGAGATGGTGCTGGCACATCGTCCGATCGCCTGGATCGTCGCTGCTACAAAGTCCTTATCGGAGCTCGCTACATACGTCTGTGGGAAGAGAGACATACAGTAGATGTACTGCCATGTAGAGAGTGAGAAATAGAAAGAGAGATAGAGAGAGAGAAAGAGAGAAGAGAGAGAGAGAGGAGGAGAAGAGGGGGCCGAGAGAGAGTAGAGAGAGATAGATAAGAAGAGAGAGAGGCAGAGAGAGGGAGAGAGGGAAGAGGAAGAGAGGAGAAGAAGAGAGTAGAAGAGGAGAGAGATGAGAGAGAGAAGCAGAGAGAGAGAGAAGAGAGAAGGAGGTGCGATAAAGGAAAGAGAAGACAGATGGAGCAGACGAAGGACGGACGAACGACTACGTCAAGAGAGCAGACAGAGCAGATGAGAAGAGATGCTCACATGAAATTCCTGAGATGATTGCCGATGCTGGCTTAGTGGCGCAGTTTCGTGTAGAATCTCGCAAGCTTCCAGCAGGCTTGATGTGGTCGGATCCATCGGCCGCACAAAGAAGCTCTTCAGGTACGGCTCAAACATAGCTCTGCAACGGCGTCGACATGGTTTACGCACAGATAGCGCGCGCACACGAGAATGCGCAGCAAGGACTCTGCTTTTCAGTCAACGTAGGCCACAGTTACCACGGTTACTGCCAGACACAGACCTCAGCAAGACATGTTCTGTGCGACGTTTGCCATGGTTACAGCTTTTTACCGATGGTTTCCACGGTGATTCTCATCCATACAGTAGACACTGGGTGTTATGAATATGCCCAAGGTTATGTAATGGTAATTGTTATAATTGTAATGGTACAGGGTTATGAGCCGTAACATGTTGATAATGATGTGAGATGTTGCCCGCGGGGATACATAAAGAGTGACTAGTTACATAGTAACCGGATGCATGTTAGCATTATCTAAGGTAATTATCTCCAGACTTACCTTTAAATAGCAGATTTTACAGCTTATTTACACATAGATAAGCATACATACATAATAGTATAAGCACACGGCACGTAGACACACCCACACACACACACACCTACATAAAGCATTACATACATTACATATACATGTTACAAAAATACATATACTTATCACCATATGCATAAATAGGCTATAGATAGCATTACATTTAATTGAAATATCACGGAGCTCAAAGATGACATACATTAACAGTACGTTACTGTTTCATTCATGATTGACTAGATCAGAATGATCCATAGATGTATGCTGTCTGCGATAAACTGTTGATCGCCAATACTCAATGAAAACATATACGAGACAGTACGAACATAACCCTGGACTACCCAGCCCAGAGGCACGCAACGCACTTCACCAGACGCAACGCACGGCACGGCAACGGCACGACACACACACACACCCACACACAAATACACACATAGCGCAGCCACCAAAGACGCAGTGTTAGTGATTGAAGTGTTGACAGTGTTTGTTCAAGCCACGCTGCTTCCCCGCGTGCAACCAGACAGTCGCGCATGTCATGAGGTGGAGCAGAATCCCGCGTGCAAAGTCGAACCGCTGCGCATGCGTGCGTGCGTGCGTTGCGCACATGTGAGACTACATGGCGATGGAAGAGTTTGACGATGTCTCACATTACAACCACAACACGTCTCAGCTCAAGGGGTCAAAATTGAAATTATTTAAGGCAGCGGCAAGTTTTACCTTCGATTTAAACAAAACCTTGGGCACACATGCAAGTTGACGAGCATTCAGCCGTGGCAATCCACATCCAACGGCTACCTCCAAAAAGGAGGGGTGAATGCGGGGCAACATACTTTTTGCATCAACACTTTTAATGTGGGTGAGCAAGGGACACGGTAATAACAAAACGGTATTATTTGAAGGACAACGCACTTGCAAATTCATTGCAGTGGACAGCAGTCAGATTTTGAAATGCCACAAGTAAGTAGGACCAACCATTGGGCAGTTCATTGCAGAATCAAGTCAGAATTTTTGAAATGGCCACAGTAAGTAAGGAAGGGACCAATAAGACAGGGGGCCAGACTAATAACATATACAGACGGGAGGGAAGATGGGAGGGGACGTAGTTCAATAGCGTCGCACCATACCGTCGGCACGTACGAACCCACAGCGCACCGAGAACAACGAGGAAGAAACCCTACACCACAAGCCCCCCACGCTCTTTATAGGCGCAGCTCACCCGCGCTTGCGCACTCGGTGTTACGGATAAGAAGATTAATCTGATGGGTTATCAGAAGCTGGGAAGTGCTTGAGCTGTACGTGTACCTAATTTCTACTGCCTACTACTGGTACCCTACTACGCGCTACATGGTTAAAGCATTATGAATGTTCAACGATAGGTATTGCCATGTTAATTTCCTCGGCCACGAGCGAGCGAACTCGTGGCGGTCATCTACGCCCGTAGTCTCACGCTGGGGTGTTTACCGTGGCGACGACGAGTACAGGGAGACGACAGTTAGCAGCAGACTCACACATGGCTAGATAGAAAAATAAGCGTATCGTCGAGGAGAAGGAGAGAGCGAAGGAGATGGCGAACGACAATGCTCGCCACTATCGGACCAGCAGCCAATCTAGAGTGTTGTTTATGCCTGCGCCGGACGAGTGCTGCGTCCGTCGTTTACGAGTCTGCTTACCCATGTACACGCGTGTGTTTGCGCTGCTGCTACACTACCTCCTAGCGATTCTGAAATGCCAAGAGGTGTTAAGACGAATTGCGCACAACGCGCGTGGCCGGCCGCGGAGCGTGCGACCGAGAGGGCAGCGGCGCGTACCGCGCTGCTGGCCCTCTAGCGCGCAATCCTCTCGCCGCGCTGGGCCCCTGCGCGCGTAGTGCTCTCGCGGCGCGTAAGAAGGCCGGCGAGCCGACGACCGTGACACGGCGTGTGAAACTGAAGTGCTCTCACGCATTGCGCAGTCGTCGTCACCTGGTAGCGATGTCTTACTGGCAGCGACCGCTGACATTAACCTGCAAGAAACAATACGGGTTTTGTATGCAGTGAGCAGTGAGGGTGGGCTAGTGCAATGTAAGCGGTGAGCTAGTGGAGGGTGAAGGGGGCAAGGATACAGCTGGTTAGAAAGGGTCCACTGAAAATAAGCTGGTAGAGGGTGAGGTGACTTCTCTCCGACACTCATCCTGCACACTCATCTGTCTCAGCGCTTGGGATCACTCCACTCACGCCAACACCCCTCCCCCGTCTCACCTGTAAGTCAACTCGACTCGAGACCGCCACAACCCCGTCTTCAGCCTGTGATCACTCACCCTGCCCACAGCCCCTCGTCGTCACCTGTGGATCTACTCACCCGCCACGGCCCGTTCACCTGTGACTGCAGCTGCACGTGTGTTCCGCACACACCCCATTCTCACCTGTGATGCACTCACGGGCCGCCACAGCTCCCCGTCTCAACGCTGTGATCACCACTCACGACCGCACACACACCGTCTCGACCTGTGATCACTCAACAAAGTCCGCCACACCCAGTCTCCGCCGTGATCACTTCACCTCACCTGTGAACCCTCAACACTGTCACTCTCACACTAATCTGTGACGCTCAACCTGTCACCCCTCACCTCCGCACCTGTGACCTAACCTCCACTCCCTCACCCCATAACTGCCTCCACCTGTCATTCCCAGCCCCTCCTGCCTCACCTGTCACTCTTCTTCACCTCACCTGTGACCTCACCTGTCACTTCTCACCTCACCTGTCACTCCCTCAGCCTCACTGTCACTCTTCTTCAGCCTCACCTGTGACCTCAACGCTGTCCACTTACTCACAACTCACCCTGTCACTCCTCACCTCACCTGTTCCACTGCCTGCAAACCGCTGGCCTCCCCCGCACCTCACCTTGTGAGCCTGCACCTGTCAGCTCTTCACCTCACCTGTCACTTCCTGCAACGCTCACGCTGTCACACTTCTTTCACCTCACAGCTGACGCCACCGCTCACCATCGCCTACAGCTGTGACCTTCACCTGTCACTTCGGCCGACCATCCCCTGTGACGCGTGCACCTGTCAACTCTTGTACCTGCACCTGTGACGCTCACCTGTCACTCTGCACCTCGCCTGTGACCTGCGTCACGCTGTGACTGCGCAGCCAAGCCGCACGACGCGGCGCCTTCAGCGACGAGCCCGACCTCGTCTTCTCGCGCGACGTGGTGGTACACTGCGGCGACGCCGCATCACGACGGCTGGCGTCTGCGGCTCTGCGCAGCGGCTTGGCGTTGCGCAGCAGCAGCGCGGTGGTCCGCGTCCATCGTGAGAGCGCGCGCGGGCGGCCCCTCGGGCGTCGTCGCCCGCGTCGAGTGTGTTGTCGCCGCCCGGAGTCGTCCTCGCGACGAGTCGTAGAACTTCTTCGCTCTGGCTGCCAAATGTGCTGTGCAGGGGGTGGGGGGAGTGAGATGCGCGGGCGGGTTACACGGTACAGGCGTGTTCTCTTTGATCGCTCGAGACGTACATCTCTCTATAGGCTAACTCACTAAACCGGTTTCCCCCCCCCTTTTAAATCTCTCTCTCTCTCCTTGTCTCAACTCTCTCTCTATCTATCTTTCTTCCCTCTCTCGTCCCTCTGGCCTTTGTCTCTTGTTTTTATCTCTCATCTATTGGTCTCGCTTTTGCTCTCCCTCTCTCTCCTCATTCTTTCTCTCTTTGTCTCTCTTTTCTCCTCTCTCCCTCTCAATCCCTTGTCCCTGTCTGCCCTCCCTCCCGTCTCATCTCTCCTCTCTGTCTACTCTCTCTCTCACTCTGCCTCTTGTCTCTCTTCGCTTCTCGTCACTCTGTCTCTCTTTGCTCTCTTCATATCTCTCACTTCTCTCTGTCTCTCTCTGCTCTCGTCTTTTCTCTATCTCTCTTCTCCCCTCTCTCCTCTTCTCTCTCTCTCTCTCCTTCGGATCTCTCTCTCTTCTCTCTCGATCTCTCTCTCTGTCTCTCTCTCTCGTCTCTCTCTCTCTCATCTCTCTCTCTCGTCTCTCTCTCATCGTCAGTCTACCTCTCTTTCATCTCCTCCTCTCTCTCTCTCCTCTCTCTCTCTCTTCTCCTCCTCTCTCTCTCTCTCTCTCTTCTCTCCTCCTCTCATCTTCACCTGATCTTCTCCTCTCCTTTCTCTTCTCCTCTCTCTCTCTCCTCTCCTCTCTCTCTCTCTTCTCTCTGTCTCTGTCATCATCTCTCTCTCTCTCTCTCTCTCTCTCCTCTCTACTCCTCTCCTCTCCTCTCTCTCTCTCTGCGTCTCTCTCTCTCTCTCCTGCTACCTCTCCGCTCATCTCCGATCTCTCTCTCTGCATCTCTCTCCTCTCTCTCTCCTCCTCCTCCTCTCTCTCTCTCGCTTCTCCTCTCTCTCTCTCTCTCGTCTGCTCTCTCTCTCCTTCTCTCCGTCTCTCTCTCTCAGTCTCCTCCGTCTCTCTCTCCTCTCTCTCTCTCCCTCTCCCCTCTCTCTCCTACTCTCTACCTCGTTCACAAAGCTCCTGGCAACCTTGCGCAACACGTCCGGAGCAATCTTAGGAACCCTCTCGGCGTACTCGCCGATCAGCCACAGGATGCTCGCGCGCGCCATCGGCACGGCGATCTTGTCAACGAGCTTTGCCATGTGCACGATGATGTCCTTGTGTTTCGACGGCTCCATCTGTAGGAGCTTTTTGACAACGACGACGCTCTCGGCCACGACGGCCTCTGCGAATATGAAATGACGAGCGAGTCGTCAGCCACAACTACATCTTACTACACAGCCAAGAGCCTACTTAACGGACAGGTGTTCGTTCTATAGATGTTGTTTCACTGTATGGATACTTCTTAAAGGAAATGCCAAAAGTGCTCCCAATAGATATTTGTTCTATCAAGATGGTTTAACTGTATAGCTGCCTGTTAGGGGAAATGACCAAAGTTTCATACACAGACATGTGTCTATAAAGGATTCTGCCAGCACAGGTTTGTCTGTAACCATGGTAACGGAACAGAATACATGTTCCTACCCACTAACACAGGTTTGACTGTATACAGAACAGTGGTGAGAAGGGGTGGGCACGTGTTCCTACCCACTAACACAGGTTTGACTGCAGACAGATCAGTGGTGAGAAGGGGTGGGTACGTGTTCCTACCCACTCACACAGGTTTGACTATATACAGAACAGTGGTGAGAAGGGGTGGGTACGTGTTCCTATTACCCTGGGGGACATAGACCCTCTCAGCCTAAGTATGTGTACCTGTACACACATGTATACATGTACATGAATGTTTGTGTACATTCTCATGAACACACATATCCTCAGCTACAACAAGTAAACAGCAGAGACCACGTACAAGAACAGCTTGCCATGCTGCTGCTGTTATTCCTACACACATATATCGATGTCTGGCGATAATGGAATGGTATATTAAGGACCACTTTGTAAATTATATTGTATCAGATAAATGAGCAAGAATATGATTATTATCAACATTTCTCAGTAGGAGAATAATTCCTGAAATGTACAATTCAATGTCACGTTCAGCACCACTGCATCATGGAAAAATACATTAACTAATAAATGATTGTTAATTGTCTCCTGGTTCTTTATCCTTTAAACCCTCACTAGCTGAATACTATAGCTGAATAGTTGAATACTATTAGTAAGGTAAATGTTACATCCACTGTCCACAAATCCAGTCGGTCTCTCCCACCACTTTCCTTTCAACAGTGCTCTTTTGTTCCCACTCTTGCTCTCTCACGCTCCTTCCCTGCCCTCTTTTCTTTGCATATTTTCTCTTCTTCTTTTCTCACTCTCGTCCTCCTTATTATTTCTTTACAATTATATTCCATAGCCCCAAGATTTACTAAAAATTAGTTCTACTTCTTGTAAAGGTGCCTCCTCTTTCCAACTTAAGTGGTTTCGAGTTATCACCACACTTATTGGGGATTTCCTAATTAGGCTGACATAGTTATAATTCTGCAGAGAGCCATTTTACATAAAACGAAACAACACATCTATGAATATAAGAATTGAATAAGCATCTGCCACATTTACTATTAATTCGACTATACTCAACATTGTGGTATTTCTGACAAAACCAATATTCTTTAGCTCATATTTTTCTCATACTTGTAAGCACTTTGTGTAAAATAATTTAATTTCAAGATAAATAAAAATTATTTACTGAAACAAAATTATTTTACAAGACAAATTGAAATCTGATAATATTACTCAACGTAATGCAGTTGGTTGCTTCGGCACGTCGTAGCTTATGATAAATAAGTGCCTCGATATGACCTTATACTACAACAACAACAAACTTTGCATTCACGGGGCGTTTTTCTCCAGGTAAGGATATGTACATGTGCTGCCGCGCTCACATCCTCCTCCCTTGCGCGGGAAGCTCACCGAATACACCACACGCCGTACGCGTAGATACGGTAGGGCGTCCCACAAATGAACGCGCGTGTTCCATTGCCTGACTGATTACACTACAAGCCACACAGGGAGGAGGAAAGCACCTCTCATGCGTTCGGCGCCACGAACGAACGCGCGGCAGCTCCTGCTGCACAGACAACGCGGGACTGCAGGAAAGCGGCCCCGATCCGTTCCCACGCAAAATTGCGATTGGACTCAGCATCCGGGATCTCTTCCCAGCATCCAGGATCTTTTCCCAACATCAGGGACGAGTTCCCAGCATCTAGGATGCCTTCCCAGCATCAGGAATGACTCCGCAGCATCCGGGAGGACTGCGACAGCATCCGAGATGACCCCCTGTCGTCCGCACAATTCCTCCTCGGCTTCCGGGACCTCGCCACCCCCCCCTCCCCATCGCATCTCGCACGACGATCACGCGGCGCATAACGACTTCGTTATCTCCTTCAGCAGCATCGATCCGACGACCATCTTCTCGCAGTGCACGACGACGGAGGCGGCAGCGTTGCCGTCGGCGACGCGCACGGAGACGAGCACGAAGGCGTGCGAGGCGCGCGTGCGCGCGGCAAAGTGCAGCGTCGAGAGGTCGGGGGCAGGGACGGGCGCGAGGTTGGCAACGTCGTAGACGCGCTGCCGCAGCCACGCCTCGCTGCCTCCTCCACCTGCCTCCCTACCGCTCGCTGCTGCTGCTGCCGCAGCTGCCGCAGGGGGCAGGGCCGCGCTGCCCGTGTTCTCGTTCATGCCCTTCAGCTTGGCTGCAAGAATGAAGATTGAGATTGAAGATTGCAGGAACGAAGATCGAAACGAAGATCGTTTGAAGATTGTAAGAATGAAGATTGCATGAACGAAGATTGAGTTTGAGGATTGTAAGAAAGAAGATAGCAGGAACGAAGATTGAGTTTGAAGATTGCAAGATTGAAGATTGCAGGAACAAAGATTGAGTTTGAAGATTGCAAGAATGAAGATTGAGTTTGAAGGTTTGAGCTTGAAAGATTGTGAGAAAGAAGATCGATTGAAAATTCCAAGAACAATGGTTGAGATTGAAAGACATGTGGAGTGGAGGCTTGGGACATCTCTATGGGGATGCAGATCCACTGCCATTAACACATGTGGGTTAGACAAACTCATCAATCTATGCCATCGAGCTATAAAGTTAGCGATAAACAGTATATTGAGATGGAAGATTGCAAGAATGAAGGCTACACCAATAAGTTGAACGGGTGAGCATAAAGGGTTTACACTACCGACTTTGTGTTGGCGATTAGGCGAATTAGACCAACTTCCCAACTATACAACCGACAATCGGCAGTGTAAACGCAAAATTTGTGCGACCAACCGATCGATAGCAACTAGTTGGGAGATTAGAACATGTTCTATTTTCGCCAACTCAGAGTTGCCGAATTGCGAAATTGGTCCAACTTGCCAATTTGCCAACATAAAGTGGTAGTGTAAACCCTACTTAACTCGGTGTGGTTCCGCCACCGAAGATTGAGACTAAGGATTGTTCGAATGAAGACACGACTGCATCAATAAAGTTGCATCTCAATAAGGATGCATCGTCACCTTGCTGCAGCCGGAAGTCGTTGTCGGTGATGATGATCGGCTGCAGCTGCTCTCCGACGGGCGCCGGCAAACTCACGGCGTGGCTTCCCGTTGCCGCGACGACGACCTCGAGCACAGCCGGCTGCGTCGTGTCGGCGTAGTCGATGCCGATCGTCGCACTGCGTGATTCGCCGACGGCCAGGCACTCTGTAAACGTCAAGCGCGCACGCACGGCCGTGATTGGTCTGTTGCGTAAGTAGTTTAGACCAGTGCTTCTTAAACTATTTCAGTGTCATTCATCGTCGAGTCTTTATCACAAAATTTCATTCACCCGCGGCTTAATTTCCTTGTGTTTTTGGTAAGTTTCATTCATCCCAAAATAATTTCATTCACCCTTGGGTAAACCACTCACCAATTTAAGAAGCACTGGTTCAGACTGTGTTGCTGTCGCATATTATTTAATATTGTATCATGTTACTACATGGCTCGATACGTAAATGAAGAATCATTAGTGATCCCATTGTTCGTCCTTGTGCGGTTTGTCCACGGCAGCCATCGTTGTTTTGATATGTAATAATTATACCATTGGTCTCTGATTTATCGGACTTTGTATTTAAAGCCACACATTGCTTAAACAACGTTTTTGAAAAACGAACCGTATGCATGCTATTATAATCAGATAAAAGGGGACACGAACTCGGTTAAATGGGATATTTTCTGCAGAACAAACTTCTTTTCTTCAGTGAACTTTGTAAAACGATCCTAAACTTAAAAACAAACTGACAATTCTCAGCTTTTTAGTCGATTCTTGACATAATGACCTCAGAAAACATTTTAATGGATAAACTTGTGTGTACAGATGATCGCATGAGGTACAAGTGGACATGCACGTGCGACTGAAAATTGGTTCATTTCCATTGTTTCCAAACAGTCTCAATAAAGCAGCGACCACTGTACGAATCGTTATCATAGAGCCACAATTTTTCTGACAACAGCCCTTGGGTGAGTGACACCCTAATCATGCTACATAATCAATGTGCTGGTAATGAATGATTTGCTCAGTGTACAGAAGCCTCAGGAGCCTATCTTGTCCATTAGAGGAGATACTACAATACATGCCAACACACTCTCACTCACACTCAGTTCACAGACTCACCGATTTCAGGAAAGCTTTTCAACTCCATTCCTGGTGATGATTTCTGCAATTGTGCAGGATGAAACTATTGCATATTGGCTTCACGAAACTATTACAAACGTCTAACGTGCATCACAAAAATATACTTCATCGCTGCACCGACCAACACCATACAATTAATTCTCAAGACAATCAAATAATAAAATGTATGAGAATAATAAAATATACACACACACACACGCACACGCACACGCACACGCACACGCACACACATGAGCGTCACCAGGTCACTCATAAATCAGCTGCCATCAACAGGTGCACACGCTTACCTTCTGGCTCAGTGAGATCTTCTTGATGTCATTGTCACTGTGGTTTGTTAGCGTCAGTTCGACTGTCACCATGCTGGCAGAGTAAATGTTCTCCCCGCGCGTGAACCGGTAGCTCACCGACAGACCCGCGCCTGCCATCCGATTCAGCAGCTCGTGCGTTCGCGTCGGCACGTGCGCTGGTGCTGTCACCTAGTGACGACGTTCGCAACATTATTATTATTTTTATTAAATCTTTATTGGATGTAATTCAAATGCAAATACGTACACTAAACACAGTCTTTTTTCGTGGCAAAAAAATCTGATAGATGCAATAGTGTTGTTGAGGAAACATATGCAATAGTGTTGAGGTTGTGTTAGGAACGTCGTAGTCTTTGTTGAACATCGTGACGTTTTAGTCTACGTGATCGCGCTGTAACTGCCGCCGTTATCGTTGTTATGCGCTGTTACTACTATTGTTAGTTCGAATCGAGCATCCAGTAGTGAACATTTTCAAAACATTGTTCGCAAACCAGTCTCTCTGGTTAGATGTTATTCCATATGTTGTAAAGAGAACTAACCTTTCTAATACTAAATAAAATAGCATTGCAAACGTACAGGTATATCGCACAGTAATGCAGCATTCACTAGTCTTCGTACGATGCAAATAGATGACTGAGAGAGAGAGAGAGAGGCAGAGACAGAGAGAGAGAAAGAGAGAGAGAGAGAGAGACAAAGAAAGAAAGAGAGAGAGGGGGCTAGGAAGAGAGATGGCGATAGCATAAAAAAAGAGAGCTGATGAATGTATTGGCAACAGCACAGTAGAAAGAGAGCGAGCAGGGGGATGGTTATGCAACAGGAAGACAGGTGGTGGGGGAGAGAAGCGGGTAGGGAAAGGGTCACATAATAGGAACATGGGAGGGGTAGTAGCGGGGCAGGGTTAAGGAGAACCGCTACTGAAGCCCTTCTGTTATTACACATTTCAGGCGATCTCTCACCCTCCGCGCCTCAGCATCAGGCTCCCCCACAGAGCGTGTGCGTGTCTCTGTGCAGAATACATACTGTTAGTTGCATAGTTGATGTCTTCTCAGATGTACTCCCACTAGAGAGGAGGGAGGGGGTTAACGTTTCACCTGGCTTCAGGAAGGGGGACACAGCCACACTCGGCACTACAATACAAAACGTCAAACCATAAGCATAGAGCTGGGGCAGAGTAGCTGGAGCAAAGTAGCAGCAACAGCAGGCATGGCAGCAGCAGATGCAAAACATTGTTCCATAGCATAGAGGAATAAGATGCATCTGTGTCGCAAGCGAGTTATTGAGGTAAATGCCATGCAGGAGAGAGAGCTTCGTCGGTGAGTCAATGAAACTTCTCACACACACAAGCTGCTATAAACACAACGGGCGCACGGCCCCTGGGTGGTCTGCTGCCACACCAAGCCACTACCTGCTGCTGCTGCTGCTGCTGCTGCTTCTGCACCGCCGTAACACTGCCTGCAAAATAATGTGTCATTGCCGTACAGTATGTTATATATGCTATGTTACATACACTGCATTACGTATGCTACGTTACATACACTGCATTATGTATAATACGTTACGCAGTCACGTATGTTAAGTTATGTATGCTAGGATGCATAGGCTATCTCACGTATGTTATGTTATGTATGCTAGGATACATGTATAGGCTACGGAGCGTGTCACGTTGCATGTGATATGCTAGTAAACCGCCAACAGTTGCACGCGCAGAACGGACGACGTAATGCATGACCAACCATAAGATCGCACCAATTTTTTTGGCAGCAGACCCGTTTACCCTGGAAAAGTGGAAACGTGTAAATTTCCACTCCTACCTTGTACAAGCTAACATGATGACATCACACGACTGATTGCCCACCGCATGCCCCCCCTCCCCGGGTCCCGGCAGCAGTTGTACTCAAGAACGTGGCTTACCATCATCTAGGTCCAGCAGTAGGTCCACTGCCTCCTTTTTCGGAGCTTTTGCATGTTTCGGTGGTCGCTGCAAATGCAAGCAATGATTGTCACTATGGGGACAAGTTACCCTGTTGAAATTTCGGGCATGGAAGGCCGGCCTTCAGTCAGCAATGAAATGCAGCCCTCGCTGGCCTAACTAGGTGTAGGTGTGCTAGCTACGCTGAGAACAACTTGGTGTATACGGACACTCGTAATAGTTATTATGTATATATACAAAAAGATCTGTAATTATGCACACAGATGAGCAGTTCAGCAGATCGGCTGTCGAGCTCGTCTCGGTAAACGCTTTGGATCGATCTCAAAATGTAACTGATTTCTTTTGGGAATCTTTTAGTTCACTCAATTATTTTACCTTCTTGGGCTTCACCACGACTACAGGCTCCTCCTCAGATTCCTCCTCCTCGCTGGAGCTATCCTCCGCCTCGCTCGACGATTCGTCACTCTCGCTGCTCTCCTCTTCCTCCTCCTCCGCCTCCTCTCCATCCTTCCCAGATTTGCTGCTTCCCGCCTCCTCTGCCTCAGCATCTTCCTCCTCCTCCTCCTCCTCGCTTCCCGACTCTTCACTCGTATCGCTGTCGGAGTCGCTGCCAGATGACGAGTCTGACGAAAATACAGACAGACTCAAGTTAACGAACACAACGCGGGTGCTCACATTGTGGACGCGTAAAACTGCAAACGCCAATCTGTATTAGCGAACACCTCTACATAACAGACATGTGCCTATAAAGCATACTTTTCGCATTTCCTTGGAGTGATCTGTCAAACACACACAGTGAGTGACAGACAAACCTGTGCATAATGGTCGCTCGTAGGAAACACCTTTAAAGTGTCCTATATAAATAGGTGTCTGTTCTATAGAGATGGTTTCACTGCATAACTGTGGCTCAAGCGAAAGGCCAAGCATCCTTAATAGACAGGTGCCCATTCTATACCAGACAAGTTACTGCGTTTGTGTTCCAATCGATAAATTAGATACCGCACGTGATCAGCTAACTGCTTCATGTTCAACTATTGAAATCTTCAGGTCGACTCATTCATTAAACTTCATCGACTTGGACTGAATTCATTAGCTTACTAGCTGACAGACAGCAAGAGTGAGATCGCGAGCGTGACACTGTGCAGCATGTTCTCTGATCAATCTGATCGATTTTTTGCAGTTCAACGACTAACATTTGTCACTTTTCTAGCCGAGAAAGAGCGCGCAAGAGAGAGATAGAGCGAGCGCGAGAGAGAGCGCATGCGAGAGGGAGCGCGTGCGAGAGGGAGCGAGCGTGAGACAGAGCGCGTGCGAGAGAGAGGGCGCACGAGAAAGATCGCGTGTGAGAGCGCGAGAGAGAGCACGCGCGAAAGGGAGAGCGCGTGAGAGAGAGCACGCGAGAGAGAGAGAGAGAGAGAGAGAGAGAGAGCGTATGTGGGGTGTGCCGTGCGCTCGTACCTTCGGACGAATGCTCGCTGTCCGAGTAGAACGACTGCTTCTTCTTCGTCGTCTTCTTCGACTTGACGGTTGGGTCAGACCACGGCATCGGCACCTCGACGTTACGCACCGACGGATCGGCGGCCGTCGCCGGCCAGTCCGGAAGCTCCTGGTAGCCACTCGCCTTCGCGTTGTTGAAGTGAGAGAGTGTGCCGAGCTGGAACTGGTCTCTCTCTGTGCGTGTGGGAGAGAGAAACAGAGCAAGATGCAATCCTTGTTAACGTATGTGTGCGTGTGTGAGAAAGACAGAAAGATGTGATGATTTGTAATGTATGTGTGTGCGTGGGAGCGAGAAAGAGAGAAAGATGCAACGATTGCTAATGTATGTGTGCAGGAGCTGGATCTGGTCTCTCTCTGTGCGTGTGTGCGTGAGAGAAAGAGAGAAAGATGCAACAATTGGTAATGTATGTGTGCAGGAGCTGGAACTGGTCTCTCCGCATGTGTGTGTGTGTGTGCGTGTGCGTGCGTGAGTCAAAGTAGGTTCGTTAGAATCTCCAGCTTCAGCAGCTTGATGTGGGTCGGATCCATCGGCCGCACAAAGAAGCTCTTCAGGTACGGCTCAAACATGCTCTGCAACGGCGTCGCCATGGTTACCACAGATAGCACCGCACACAAGCGCAGCAACGACCTGCTTTTCATCAACGTAGCCACAGTTACCACGGTTACTGCCGACACAACCTCAGAAAGAACATGTTCTGTGGCGACGTTTCCATGGTTTCAGCTGTTACCATGGTTTCCACAGTGATTCTCTCCATACAGTAGACACTGGGGTGTTTATAATATGCCAAGGTTATGTAATGGTATTGCTATATTGTAATGTACGGGTTATGCCATAACATGTTGATAACATGTGAGATGTTTGCCCCGTGGGATACATAAGAGTGACTAGTTACATAGTACCGATGCATGTTACATTATCTAAGGTATTATTCCAGACTTACCTTTAGCAATAGCAGATTTTACACTTATTTATACATAGGATAAGCATACATACATAATGTATAAGCACACGCACGTAGACACACACACACACACACACACATAAGCATACATACATACATATACATGTACAAATACATATACTTATATATATGCATAGATAGCATAGATACATTACATTTAATTGAAATATCACGGGCTCAAATGACATACATTAATAGTACGTTACTGTTTCATCAATGATTGACTAGATCAGAATGATCCTAGATGTATGCTGTCTGACATAAACTGTTGATGCCAATACTCAATGAAAACATATACGAGACAGTACGAACATACCCTGTGACTACACACGCACGCACGCACGCACTCACGCACGCACGCACGCACGCACGCACAAACACACACACACCCACACACAAATACACACATAGCCAACCACCAAAGACGCAGTGTTAGTATCGAGTGTTGACAGTGTTTGGTTCAACCACGTGCTTCCCCGCGTGCAACCACAGTCCGCTCATGAGGTGGACTAGAATCCCGCGTGCGACCGCTGCATGCGTGCATGCGTGCGTTGCGCACGTGAGACTACATGGCGATGGAAGAGTTGACGATGTCTCACATACAACCACACACGTCTCAGCTCAGGGGGTCAAATTTGAATTATTTAAGGGCACGGCAAGTTTTACCTTCGATTTAAACAGAAACCTTGGGGCACAATGCAAGTTGGAGCATCACCGTGGCAATCCACTCCAACGCTACCTCCAAAGAAGGGTGATCGGGGCAAAATACTTTTCATCAACACTTTTATGTGGGTGAGCAAGGGACACGGTAATACAAAAACGGTATTTATTGGAAGGACAACCACTGCAATTCATTGCAGTGGACAGCAGTCAGATTTTGAAGTGCCACAGTAAGTAAGGACAACCACTGCAGTTCATTGCAAATCAGTCAGATTTTGAAATGCCACAGTAAGTAAGGAGGGACCAATAAGACAGGGGCCAGACAATAACATATACAACGGGAGGGAAGATGGGAGGGGACGTAGTTCAATAGCGTCGCACCATATCGTCGCACGTACGAACCCACAGCGCACCGAGAACACGAGGAAGAAACCCTACACCACAAACCCCCCCACCTCTTATAGCCGGCTCAACCCGCGCTTGCCACTCGTGTTACGGATAAGAATTAATCGAGGGTTATCAGAAGCTGGAAGTGCTTGCTGGTTATGTGTACACCTACTTCTACTGCCTACTACTGGTGCTCCTACTACGCGCTACATGTTAAAGCATTAGATTTCACGATAGGTATGCCCATGTTAATTTCTCGCCACGAGCGAGCGAACTCTGCGGTCATACGCCGGAGTCACGCTGGGGGTGGTTACCGTGGCGACGACGAGTACAGTGGACACGACAGTTAGCAGCAGACTCACACATGGCTAGATAGAATAGCGTATCGTCGAGGAGAAGGAGAGAGCGAAGGAGATGGCGAACACAATGCTCGCCACTACGGAACCCAGCAGCCAATCTACGTGTTTGTTATGCCTGCCGCCGGACGATGCTGCGTCGTCGTTTACGAGTCTGCTTACCATGTACACGCGTGTGTTTGCGCTGCTGCTACTACCTGCCTGCGATTCCTGAAATGCCAGAGGGTGTTAGAGACGGAATGCGCAACAACGCGCGTGGCCGGGGCCGAGCGTGCGACGAGAGCAGGGGGCGCTACCGCTGCTGCCCTCTACGCGCAAACGCCTCTCGCCGCTGCTGGCCCCTGCGCGCGTAGCTCTCGCGCGCGCGAGCGAGCGACGACGTGACACGGCGTGTGAAACTGAAGCTGCTCTCACCTTGCGAGTCGTCGTCATGGTAGCGATGTTACTGAGCACGACCGACTGAATCTCCCTGCAAGAAACAATACGGGTTGTTTGAGTGAGAGTGAGGGTGGGCTAGTGCAATGTAAGGGTGAGCTAGTGGAGGGTGAGGGCAAGGATAAGCTGGTAGAAAGGGTCACGGTGAAAATAAGCTGGTAGAGGGGGTGAGGGTGACTCTCTCCGGGACACTCATCTGCCACACTCATCTGTCTCACCTGTGATCACTCACCCGCCACACCCCGTCTCACCTGTAATCACTCACCCGCCACACCCCGTCTCACCTGTGATCACTCACCCGCCACACCCCGTCTCACCTGTAATCACTAACCCGCCACACCCCGTCTCACCTGTGATCACTCACCCGCCACACCCCATCTCACCTGTGATCACTCACCCGCTGCGCGTGTTCCATTGCCTGACTGATTACACTACAAGCCACACAGGGAGGAGGAAAGCACCTCTCATGCGTTCGGCGCCACGAACGAACGCGCGGCAGCTCCTTCTGCACAGACAACGCAGGACTGCAGAAAAGCGGGCCCGATCCGTTCCCACACAAAATTGCAATTGGACTCAGCATCCGGGATCTCTTTCCAGCATCCAGAATCTCTTGCCAGCATCAGGGACGAGTTCCCAGCATCTAGGATGCCTTCCCAGCATCAGGAATGACTCCGCAGCATCCAAGACAACCCCCTGTCGTCCGCACAATTCCTTCTCGGCTTCCGGGACCTCGACCCCCCCCCCTCCCCGCCGCATCCCGCACGACGATCACGCGGCGCATAACGACTTCGTTATCTCCTTCAGCAGCATCGATCCGACGACCATCTTCTCGCAGTGCACGACGACGGAGGCGGCAGCGTTGCCGTCGGCGACGCGCACGGAGACGAGCACGAAGGCGTGCGAGGCGCGCGTGCGCGCGGCAAAGTGCAGCGTCGAGAGGTCGGGGGCAGGGACGGGCGCGAGGTTGGCAACGTCGTAGACGCGCTGCCGCAGCCACGCCTCGCTGCCTCCTCCACCTGCCTCCCTACCGCTCGCTGCTGCTGCTGCCGCAGCTGCCGCAGGGGGCAGGGCCGCGCTGCCCGTGTTCTCGTTCATGCCCTTCAGCTTGGCTGCAAGAATGAAGATTGAGATTGAAGATTGCAGGAACGAAGATCGAAACGAAGATCGTTTGAAGATTGTAAGAATGAAGATTGCATGAACGAAGATTGAGTTTGAGGATTGTAAGAAAGAAGATAGCAGGAACGAAGATTGAGTTTGAAGATTGCAAGATTGAAGATTGCAGGAACAAAGATTGAGTTTGAAGATTGCAAGAATGAAGATTGAGTTTGAAGGTTTGAGCTTGAAAGATTGTGAGAAAGAAGATCGATTGAAAATTGCAAGAACAATGGTTGAGATTGAAAGACATGTGGAGTGGAGGCTTGGGACATCTCTATGGGGATGCAGATCCACTGCCATTAACACATGTGGGTTAGACAAACTCATCAATCTATGCCATCGAGCTATAAAGTTAGCGATAAACAGTATATTGAGATGGAAGATTGCAAGAATGAAGGCTACACCAATAAGTTGAACGGGTGAGCATAAAGGGTTTACACTACCGACTTTGTGTTGGCGATTAGGCGAATTGGACCAACTTCCCAACTATATAACCGATAATCGGCAGTGTAAACGCAAAAGTTGTGCGACCAACCGATCGATAGCAACTAGTTGGGAGATTAGAACATGTTCTATTTTCGCCAACTCGGAGTTGCCGAATTGCGAAATTGGTCCAACTTGCCAATTTGCCAACATAAAGTGGAAGTGTAAACCCTACTTAACTCGGTGTGGTTCCGCCAACGAAGATTGAGACTAAGGATTGTTCGAATGAAGACTCGACTGTATCAATAAAGTTGCATCTCAATAAAGATGCATCGTCACCTTGCTGCAGCCGGAAGTCGTTGTCGGTGATGATGATCGGCTGCAGCTGCTCTCCGACGGGCGCCGGCAGACTCACGGCGTGGCTTCCCGTTGCCGCGACGACGACCTCGAGCACAGCCGGCTGCGTCGTGTCGGCGTAGTCGATGCCGATCGTCGCGCTGCGCAATTCGCCGACGGCCAGGCACTCTGTAAACGTCAAGGGCGCACGCACGGCCGTCATTGGTCTGTTGCGTAAGTAGTTTAGACCAGTGCTTCTTAAACTATTTCAGTGTCATTCATCGTCGAGTCTTTATCACAAAATTTCATTCACCCGCGGCTTAATTTCCTTGTGTTTTTGGTAAGTTTCATTCACCCCAAAATAATTTCATTCACCCTTGGGTGAACCACTCACCAATTTAAGAAGCACTGGTTCAGACTGTGTTGCTGTCGCATATTATTAAATATTGTATCATGTTACTACATGGCTCGATACATAAATGAAGAATCATTAGTGATCACATTGTTCGTCCTTGTGCGGTTTGTCCACGGCAGCCATCGTTGTTTTGATATGTAATAATTATTACATTGGTCTCTGATTTATCGGACTTCGTATTTAAAGCCACACATTGCTTAAACAACGTTTTTGAAAAACGAAACGTACGCATGCTATTATAATCAGATAAAAGGGGACACGACCTCGGTTAAATGGGATATTTTCTGCAGAACAAACTTCTTTTCTTCAGTGAACTTTGTAAAACGATCCTAAACTTAAAAACAAATTGACAATTCTCAGCTTTTTAGTCGATTCTTGACATAATGACCTCACAAAACATTTTTATGGATAAACTTGTGTGTAACAGATGATCGCATGAGGTACAAGTGGACATGCACGTGCGACTGAAAATTGGTTCATTTCCATTGTTTCCAACCAGTCTCAATAAAGCAGCGACCACTGTACGAATCATTATCATAGAGCCACAATTTTTCTGACAACAGCCCTTGGGTGAGTAGCACCCTAATCATGCTACATAATCAATGTGCTGGTAATGAATGATTTGCTCAGTGTACAGAAGCCTCAGGAGCCTATCTTGTCCATTAGAGGAGATACTACAATACATGCCAACACACTCTCACTCACACTCAGTTCACAGACTCACCGATTTCAGGAAAGCTTTTCAACTCCATTCCTGGTGATGATTTCTGCAATTGTGCAGGATGAAACTATTGCATGTTGGCTTCACGAAACTATTACAAACGTGCATTACAAAAATATACTTCATCGCTGCACCGACCAACACCATACAATTAATTCTCAAGACAATCAAATAATAAAATGTATGAGAATAATAAAATATACACACACACACACGCATACGCACACGCACACGCATACGCACACACATGAGCGTCACCAGGTCACTCATAAATCAGCTGCCATCAACAGGTGCACACGCTTACCTTCTGGCTCAGTGAGATCTTCTTGATGTCATTGTCACTGTGGTTTGTTAGCGTCAGTTCGACTGTCACCATGCTGGCAGAGTAAATGTTCTCCCCGCGCGTGAACCGGTAGCTCACCGACAGACCCGCGCCTGCCATCCGATTCAGCAGCTCGTGCGTTCGCGTCGGCACGTGCGCTGGTGCTGTCACCTAGTGACGACGTTCGCAACATTATTATTATTTTTATTAAATCTTTATTGGATGTAATTCAAATGCAAATACGTACACTAAACACAGTCTTTTTTCGTGGCAAAAAAATCTGATAGATGCAATAGTGTTGTTGAGGAAACATATGCAATAGTGTTGAGGTTGTGTTAGGAACGTCGTAGTCTTTGTTGAACATCGTGACGTTTTAGTCTACGTGATCGCGCTGTAACTGCCGCCGTTATCGTTGTTATGCGCTGTTACTACTATTGTTAGTTCGAATCGAGCATCCAGTAGTGAACATTTTCAAAACATTGTTCGCAAACCAGTCTCTCTGGTTAGATGTTATTCCATATGTTGTAAAGAGAACTAACCTTTCTAATACTAAATAAAATAGCATTGCAAACGTACAGGTATATCGCACAGTAATGCAGCATTCACTAGTCTTCGTACGATGCAAATAGATGACTGAGAGAGAGAGAGAGAGGCAGAGACAGAGAGAGAGAAAGAGAGAGAGAGAGAGAGACAAAGAAAGAAAGAGAGAGAGGGGGCTAGGAAGAGAGATGGCGATAGCATAAAAAAAGAGAGCTGATGAATGTATTGGCAACAGCACAGTAGAAAGAGAGCGAGCAGGGGGATGGTTATGCAACAGGAAGACAGGTGGTGGGGGAGAGAAGCGGGTAGGGAAAGGGTCACATAATAGGAACATGGGAGGGGTAGTAGCGGGGCAGGGTTAAGGAGAACCGCTACTGAAGCCCTTCTGTTATTACACATTTCAGGCGATCTCTCACCCTCCGCGCCTCAGCATCAGGCTCCCCCACAGAGCGTGTGCGTGTCTCTGTGCAGAATACATACTGTTAGTTGCATAGTTGATGTCTTCTCAGATGTACTCCCACTAGAGAGGAGGGAGGGGGTTAACGTTTCACCTGGCTTCAGGAAGGGGGACACAGCCACACTCGGCACTACAATACAAAACGTCAAACCATAAGCATAGAGCTGGGGCAGAGTAGCTGGAGCAAAGTAGCAGCAACAGCAGGCATGGCAGCAGCAGATGCAAAACATTGTTCCATAGCATAGAGGAATAAGATGCATCTGTGTCGCAAGCGAGTTATTGAGGTAAATGCCATGCAGGAGAGAGAGCTTCGTCGGTGAGTCAATGAAACTTCTCACACACACAAGCTGCTATAAACACAACGGGCGCACGGCCCCTGGGTGGTCTGCTGCCACACCAAGCCACTACCTGCTGCTGCTGCTGCTGCTGCTGCTTCTGCACCGCCGTAACACTGCCTGCAAAATAATGTGTCATTGCCGTACAGTATGTTATATATGCTATGTTACATACACTGCATTACGTATGCTACGTTACATACACTGCATTATGTATAATACGTTACGCAGTCACGTATGTTAAGTTATGTATGCTAGGATGCATAGGCTATCTCACGTATGTTATGTTATGTATGCTAGGATACATGTATAGGCTACGGAGCGTGTCACGTTGCATGTGATATGCTAGTAAACCGCCAACAGTTGCACGCGCAGAACGGACGACGTAATGCATGACCAACCATAAGATCGCACCAATTTTTTTGGCAGCAGACCCGTTTACCCTGGAAAAGTGGAAACGTGTAAATTTCCACTCCTACCTTGTACAAGCTAACATGATGACATCACACGACTGATTGCCCACCGCATGCCCCCCCTCCCCGGGTCCCGGCAGCAGTTGTACTCAAGAACGTGGCTTACCATCATCTAGGTCCAGCAGTAGGTCCACTGCCTCCTTTTTCGGAGCTTTTGCATGTTTCGGTGGTCGCTGCAAATGCAAGCAATGATTGTCACTATGGGGACAAGTTACCCTGTTGAAATTTCGGGCATGGAAGGCCGGCCTTCAGTCAGCAATGAAATGCAGCCCTCGCTGGCCTAACTAGGTGTAGGTGTGCTAGCTACGCTGAGAACAACTTGGTGTATACGGACACTCGTAATAGTTATTATGTATATATACAAAAAGATCTGTAATTATGCACACAGATGAGCAGTTCAGCAGATCGGCTGTCGAGCTCGTCTCGGTAAACGCTTTGGATCGATCTCAAAATGTAACTGATTTCTTTTGGGAATCTTTTAGTTCACTCAATTATTTTACCTTCTTGGGCTTCACCACGACTACAGGCTCCTCCTCAGATTCCTCCTCCTCGCTGGAGCTATCCTCCGCCTCGCTCGACGATTCGTCACTCTCGCTGCTCTCCTCTTCCTCCTCCTCCGCCTCCTCTCCATCCTTCCCAGATTTGCTGCTTCCCGCCTCCTCTGCCTCAGCATCTTCCTCCTCCTCCTCCTCCTCGCTTCCCGACTCTTCACTCGTATCGCTGTCGGAGTCGCTGCCAGATGACGAGTCTGACGAAAATACAGACAGACTCAAGTTAACGAACACAACGCGGGTGCTCACATTGTGGACGCGTAAAACTGCAAACGCCAATCTGTATTAGCGAACACCTCTACATAACAGACATGTGCCTATAAAGCATACTTTTCGCATTTCCTTGGAGTGATCTGTCAAACACACACAGTGAGTGACAGACAAACCTGTGCATAATGGTCGCTCGTAGGAAACACCTTTAAAGTGTCCTATATAAATAGGTGTCTGTTCTATAGAGATGGTTTCACTGCATAACTGTGGCTCAAGCGAAAGGCCAAGCATCCTTAATAGACAGGTGCCCATTCTATACCAGACAAGTTACTGCGTTTGTGTTCCAATCGATAAATTAGATACCGCACGTGATCAGCTAACTGCTTCATGTTCAACTATTGAAATCTTCAGGTCGACTCATTCATTAAACTTCATCGACTTGGACTGAATTCATTAGCTTACTAGCCGACAGACAGCAAGAGTGAGATCGCGAGCGTGACACTGTGCAGCATGTGCTCTGCTCGATCTGATCGATTTTTTGCCGTTCAACGACTAACATTTGTCACTTTTCTAGCCGAGAAAGAGCGCGCAAGAGAGAGCGCGCAAGAGAGAGATAGAGCGAGCGCGAGAGAGAGCGCATGCCAGAGGGAGCGAGCGTGAGACAGAGCACGTGCGAGAGAGCGTACGAGAAAGATCGCGTGTGAGAGCGCGAGAGGGAGAGCGCGCGAGAGAGAGATCGCGTGTGAGAGCGCGAGAGGGAGAGCGCGCGAGAGAGAGAGAGAGAGAGCGTATGTGGGGTGTGCCGCGCGCTCGTACCTTCGGACGAATGCTCGCTGTCCGAGTAGAACGACTGCTTCTTCTTCGTCGTCTTCTTCGACTTGACGGTCGGGTCAGACCACGGCATCGGCACCTCGACGTTACGCACCGACGGATCGGCGGCCGTCGCCGGCCAGTCCGGAAGCTCCTGGTAGCCACTCGCCTTCGCGTTGTTGAAGTGAGAGAGTGTGCCGAGCTGGAACTGGTCTCTCTCTGTGCGTGTGGGAGAGAGAAACAGAGCAAGATGCAATCCTTGTTAACGTATGTGTGCGTGTGTGAGAAAGACAGAAAGATGTGATGATTTGTAATGTATGTGTGTGCGTGGGAGAGAGAAAGAGAGAAAGATGCAACGATTGCTAATGTATGTGTGCAGGAGCTGGATCTGGTCTCTCTCTGTGCGTGTGTGCGTGAGAGAAAGAGAGAAAGATGCAACGATTGCTAATGTATGTGTGCAGGAGCTGGATCTGGTCTCTCCGCATGTGTGTGTGTGTGTGCGTGTGCGTGCGTGAGTCAAAGAGAGAGAGAGAGAGAGGGAGGGAGGGAGGGAGGGAGGGGTGGAGGGAGGGACAGAGAGAGAGAGGGAGATGCGACACTCAGTAATCTACATGTGTGGGAACTGAAACTGACTTGTGCATGCCCGCCTTTGAACATGCCCCCCCTTGACGACTCACTCTTGAACATTGAACTCAAGCTGTTCAGTTTTGTTCAGATTACAAATTCAACACGCAACTCTTTTCATTCAGCAGTGGTTGTTTTTGGGTGATACGGGGGACTAGATAGAAACGCTTATGCAATGGCATGAAAGTATACACAAATGATGTGGGGATATAGATCCAGAAGGTGGGTTCAGGGATTCAGCCCTCCCTACCTCACCCTTTCATCACTGTAGGACAGATTTTTCCAGTACAAGGCAAAAATTTCTGATGGTAAGAATGGAATGAAGTGCTTCGAAATTGAAGTCATACAGTCAAAATCTATTCAATCACAACCATATTCACTAGTCCAAAAAATTGGAGTACACCCAGCCTGCATATTGGTGGGTGACCCTTCACTTTCTGAATTCTTGAAATTGCATTTAGGGACGCATAGAAATTCATAAAGAATTAAAATAAAGTGTCCATGCATTAATTTGTGAATATGTGTGATGACTTGAGTGATAAATGCAGGTTTCGTGTCAGTGAAAGTGTCATACCGTTGTTTTGTCCGATAGCAGTTTCTCGATGATTTCCACACAGAATTCCTTCTGCTCTGGATCGAGGCTGCATGGAAAAAACATGACAAATCCGCCATTAGTAAGTCGACTCTACTCTGCATGATACACATGCCTGCTGAAACACGGAGAGTTCGTGGGAGAGGGAGGCGGGTCACAGTTAAAATTAGGGCTAGAGTTATTAGTACTCAGGGTGCGTTGGTGGAAGAGAAATGAGTGTTATAGTTTGAATTAGGACTGGCGTTTTATATTCATTATATTATATATTTATTATCTATATTTATTATTTATTATATATTTTACATTATTATATATATATATATATATTTATTTATTTATTTATTTATTATTATCATTCAGCATTTTATTCAGTAGTCACGACGATGGATGTGCGTGTGCATGCACCTGTGCAGCTTGGGTATCGCGTGTGCAGCCGTCTTGCGCACAAACGGAGACATGTCGGTCACTGATTCCTTGATGGCAAGCATCATGATCGGCGTGATGACTGGCACACGGATGCTGGAGAGCACACGCAGTGCACTCGCACGGATCAGCTGGTTCGGATCCTTAAACACGACGACAAAGACACAGAATAAATCCCACGGACGTAACAACCGTCACAGAAGACTTGCACTTAATTAATATGTCTAATAAATATTAAGAACAGTAGCTGATAATGCCAGCGTACCTGCTCAAACCTGACAGAGTTCATGCAAACGAAAAATAGAAATATGTAGTGAAGTTGTATTGTCTGTTGGCGGATTACTAATCTAGCAAGCATGAGAATTACCGAAATTTGATGCTGCCGTTATGGGCTACAGAAGAGCAAATTAACAGACTTGTCAGCAGAAACTGAGATTGAGATATATATATATTGATATTCATATTTATATATGAATGTATATATATATATATATATATATATATATACTAGAAGTAGCTGTTATGCTCTTTGCAGTTCATTTTACCTAGAAATCCTACTCAAAAGTACATTTTGGCTGCAACGTTTCCAAAGAAATTCAGCAATTGTTTCTTAATTTTGACCTCTGCAATGCAAAGCAGGGTCGATGTTGTGTTGTATCTGCACGGGGTGAGGTATTCACCTTGAGGCCTCGTTGGAACGTGCTGATAGAGAGGAGAGCCAGGTCCTGCTGCTCCTCTGCGTAGCGTACAAGATACACGTATACCAGCTTCTTCACCTGTATGTCAACGTTACAGAAACACACGTTAAAACGTCGCTGTCGCGCGCCATTCTCCCTAGTCTAATCAAGCATCAAGGCTTGTCACTAGTGAACTTGTTAGCCTCACGTCGGCGGGAGAAGCCTATTTTTCTTCAGCAAGTCCCAACTAAAGTGAAACTAAATAAAGTGCCGTTCTTCAAGGGCGCAACAGCAGCGACCACAGTGGTACTCAAACCCCAATACTTCTGCACATACACTTCCGATTACACTACCATTAGGCCATCGCTCAACCACAATGAACTGATCGACACTGATTTTGCCACTTGATGAATGATGGGATGGGAAAGTACACAATACAAAATACTGGTCTTTGGTATATGGTTTGAAAATAAGCATATAAGGGGTAAAACACTCACATATATACCCCATATTCACAAACGGCAACACCATTGTAAGGTAAATCTATATCTCTCCAGTGATTACAAAGCAGAATAACAATGAAACAAAGACAATACGACAGTGGCTATACCTCGATGTTCTTAGACACAACATTCTTCACTACAGCTGGGAAGAGATCGGATGCATCCTTGCCTTTGGCGATCATCTGCAACACCACATTCAAACAGCGCAATAGCTACGATTACGAAAGCGGGCGTCTCAAATGCCTAAAACATTTGTGTCCTAGCAATGTAATGCATATCATGATAAATCAAAATTGTTACAGCAGCACGTCGCGAATATCCACCGATCGACACCTAACGAACAATGATGAGGTGTCAAGTATTTAATTTTAATGTAAGAAGTAAGATATGAATGAAATAACCTAAAACACGGTTTTTTCATGCGGTGAAACTCTGGTACTAACGACGTAAATACGAAGGTCTACATCCATCGCACACCACCAGCACCGACTCACCCCTATGATGCGCTTCATTGCCTCTAGTTTAAGTCCATCCTTGTTGCTGTCCAACATTGTCTTTAAGTCTTCGTGTCTAGCAAAGCAGTAAGTGAAGTTGCTACAATTACAAAGCTAGAACGTGAAGGTAGAATGTGTGCGTGCAACTACGATTACAATTATAATTATAGAATGATTCAACTTACAGTTCTACATTAAAACTACCTCTATTCAAATGCTCAGTGATCCTACCATGGGCAACAGGAGTATATCAAATCCAGGGCCATATCTAGCAGTTGCCTCGGATACTATTAAAAAGTTCAGAGTTAGTTTTCCAGTCCAGAATCATCAACTTCAAGTTTCTTCTGTGCTGGAGTCTATCCTTTCCTCTTCATTGATCTCACGCTCTATCCTCGATCCTCTATTAATTAGGATTACGTGGTCAGCTACCTAGAACCCAACCTGCACGTAGCTTTGCCCTGAACCCCAAGCAGAATGAGTTAGCTACGCCCCTGAAATCATTATCTTCATCACCCTCTCCTCATCCCTCATATCACCCTTAACCTAATGAGTTCCAAAGCACGTTACTAAAATAGTGTCACTGTCAGTACAGCATTCAGCAGCTGAAACACAAATCGATGTGCCCACCGCCTAGTAGTAGTAACTTAGTAACTAGGCTGAACACTAACACTAATACTGAATAGTGACTAACAGAAACAGACTAGCAGTAGCAGCCACTAATGCTGAGCGGGTCTATGTCCCCCAGGGTACTATCGGAGGGTTCCCTGGGAACGGTTCGATATATCGGAACATACCCTGGTACTATCTAATATGCCGGACCGTACCTCGCCTACTCCACTAACGAGTCTAGGGAGTCGCCTACGCCTACTCCCTAACCCTAACCATATCAGATAGTTACCAGGGTATGTTCCGATATATCAAACTGTACCCAGGGTACCCTCCGATAATACCCTGGAGGACATAGACCCTATGAGGGCCACTATTGCACTATGGGCCACAGGCACTTGGAACGTCTCAATAAAAAAAAAAAAAGGTAAATAAACACGAAATGTATTTACTACCAAGTCTTAATGTTTCTCTACTCTATTTCGCTTATTATTGCCAATAATTACCCGTAAATGCCGGTCAAATGCTCATCTGCAACACACAAGTACACCGCACGCCCGCCCTGTGCACAAACAACATGAATAAGAGAGCAGGTAAGAAAGCGTAATCGCAAAATTCGCTCGACGCTCGCTTCATTTCACACCCTCACAGAACTAATACACATCCAACAGCTTCCATCTTAGTATCTATGTGTAGCTAAATGTTCACTTGTTCGAATTATAACTCTGTCCTTTATTCTTACATACTCCCACGAGAGATAGGGGTGCATTGCATGCCGGGACGAGCTGCTGCATGCCTCCAAGCAGCTCCAAGCCTCTGTTTCGAGGCCCACCAAGCCAAGCATAATGCGCGCGGGCATGACGTCACACACACACGACTACAGTGATCGATCGAAAGTAGCGCCGTTGGGGATTTACAGATGATACGTCCTCTTTACATTTTCAGGGAGAGAACATTTCCTGCAGGATTTCACAAGATATCTCTGGCGGGAGTAAGTAAGAACAAAGGACCGAGTTATAATTCGAACAAGTGAACATTTAGCTACACATAGATACCAAGATGGAAGCTGTTGGATGTGTATATGAAGCGAGCGTCGAGCGAATTTTGCGATCACGCGTTCCTACCTGCTCTCTTACTCATGTTGTTTGTGCACAGGGCGGGCGTGCGGTGTACTTGTGTGTTGCAGATGAGCATTTGACTGGCATTTACGGGTAATTATCGGCAATAATAGGCGAAATAGAGTAGAGAAACATTAAGACTGGTAGTAAATACATTTCGTGTTGATTTACCTTTTTATTGAGACGTTTCAAGTGCCTGTGCTATGGGCACTAACAGTAATACTACTATTACTAGTAGCACTAACAAGAATAGTATTGATAACAATAACATTAACAATGAAAGTATCGGAAACGTAAATAACACTGTCACTAAGACGGAGTAAGACAGTAACTGTTAGTGTTAGTGTCACTGTTAGTATTACTATTAGTAGACCTAATACTAATAGTAATAGTAATACTAGTACTAGTACTAGTATTAGTATTAATACTAATACTAATGCTCATAGGGTCTATGTCCCCCAGGGTACTGCCGGAACGTACCCTGGGTACGGTTTGGTATACCGGAACGTACCCTGGTAACTATCTAGATGATATGGTTAGGGTTAGCAGGACCCTAGCTAGGATTTTTTTTCTGTAGCCAAACAATTAGCCAGAATCAATTTTCATTAGCCAATTTGGATTCCTGTTAGCCACATCTGTAGCCTAACATTTTATGAACACAAAAAGGCGTTTAATAATTTTTCGTTTCTTTATTTTTTCACAAACTTTTATATGCATGAAGTACAAAACTACACTTATTTAATGCAAACAAACTATTATTCACCACCTGTCTATGACTGAGACACTAACACTATGATTCACCACCATGACTCTGACTGACTGACAGAGACATTCAAATTGTCTGAATTTTTTTCTTCACTGCTGGCAGGAAAATTCTTCTATCTTTTTTGGCACACCGCTGGACATAACACTTTTCAAAGTCAAACATCTCTTCTTCTGGGCCTTCAATTTTGATAGTTAGAATGTCACAAACACTTTCTGTTTTCAAGTTATTTTTCAGAGCTGTTTTAACCAAATTATGTCTGCTAAAACCCTTCTCCACATCAACTGTTGTGGATGGTAGGGTTACAAACCGCTACTTTTTACAGTACCTGACGCACAATACGCACGAACGTGCATAGACAGTATAGACAGTACTATACACACAGTATAGTTATTTACAGTAATACTAATAGTTTACAGAAGAGTTTTCACAGCACATGCATATACTCTACTACTTTTGTAACTTCGGGATGCTATTGTCAGAACCAGAAAAATTAGCTGCTCATCAAAGCTGTCTATATTCCCCAGTTATTACTTATCAGTTTTACTACCTTTTACAGTACCTCACACACAGTACACACCTCTACGCACGCACGCGTGCGCACACACACACACACACGTGCACGCACATGCGTAGTAAAAATCATTGCCGTGCCGTGTGTGGAGACAGGCCTTTTTTAAACCCCAGGGTTTCTTCTGAGGGAAAATTAGACAACGGTGGTAATGCCGCACGCCTTTGAATCCATCATGTGCGTTTTTCCCCAAACTGGGCATTACCAGCGTTGTCTACTGCACCTACTGCACGCCGTGCAGTAGGCACGAATGTAGATTCTGCAGGCAGACGCGGGTGGAGAGAGGTAGAGGGGGGTTTTGGGGGGTCTCCCCCAGCAAAATTTAAAACATTTGAATGTCTTAGACTGCATTTGATGCACCCCGAAAATAAAATGTCACCCTTTAGTTTAAATCTTACTCTGTTAGCAGACCTACTAAGTCTCACGCTGCGCATTTCGTGAGAGACTCACGCATCTGGAACCATTCTCCTGCACTTCCGCATGCCCTACGCATTCACGCAAAAGGAAAAAAAACGAAAAAAGCAGCCCGCGACACCCCTGTTACCCACGTCCGTGGCTGTGCTTGCTGGCTGGGCGGCATTGATTGAAGTACGGGGGGGGCGAATGCACTGATTGTTACAGTCGCATGGGTGTGGTTATTGCTGTATATGTAGGGGTGGGCACCGCGCTGGTATGAGGGAGCGACAGCAAAACTTTCCAGGAATCGAGGAAAAAGCTGCAATCGGGAATGACACGAGTGTGCCGGCACGCAAAAAGAAACGTTGCTGTTTCGACGATCAAATAGGATCGATGTTTGCTGGGTCATGTTTATTACGGGAAAATTACGTTCGTCACTTTTTTTCGCCAAATAAGACTTTCAATCGCCAGATTACTAATTTGTTCGCCATTGGCGAATTAGCGAGTGGGTAGCGAGGGCCCTGGGTTAGGGGTAGGGTTAAGGTTAGGGTTAGGATTAGAGTTAGGGTTAGGGTTAGGGAGTAGGCGTAGGCGACTCCCTCGACGTTAGTGGAGTAGGCGAGGTACGGTACGTTCCGGTATCCCGGACCGTACCCAGGGTACGTTCCAGCAGTACCCTGAAGGACATAGACCCTATCAGCAATACTAATAGTGATACTAATAGTAATACGAATATATGGGATTATGACTCATGACATGAGACTGAGTATCAGACTCCAGAGTAACATCAGCCAACTGTCAATAACCTTTTGTAGTCAGCAGAGAAGAAACTTCCGCTGGCCGGGTCGATGCCAACATCTGCATCGCCAGTCGAAGACGCCCTATCATTCGCATATGATTGCTGTGCCCCGTTATTCGACATTTTCCACTGTACAGGTGGAAATCTATGAGCAAAATACGATTACGAGGCAATATGGCGGCCCCCGTCTGTTTACGATCACGTGATTGAAGACCGACAACTTGATTGGTTAGTCGGTTCGCGCAATCCGCGCAGGCAGCCATTCCTGCAAAAGAAAAATGTTGATGTGGACAGTTTCTTAGAGATTCAGTTTGAGTTTTACGGTTTTATTACCGTAACAGTTAATTTGATTAAGTGCAAACGGCGCGCAATACATAATGGCAGGATTTGACAGCAACCCGTTTGCAAATCAACAAGGAGATAACCCCTTTTCGGTGAGTGATGCGTTTTCACAGGATATCGTATGGAAACAAACTCTGGCTCGGCTACTGAATTTGTGAGGCTGTCCATTCTATTTCTAATGCCGGTCCCCGGTGTCCCCGGTGTCCCCGGTCTCTGCGTATTTGTCGCAATATGGCCAAAACCAGAGACAACCGTCGTCTGCTACTGGCAGCGTGTACTAATCTCATGTATGGCAGGCTGTGATGTAACTGATTGAATCTTGGTTACCCCCCCCCCCCTCTCAGATACAAACATCATCGGAGCCTGGGGGGCGGTTACATTACCGTAGGCGTAAATTTGGCGTAATGATTACGCAGCGCTATACGTAATCAATAGACAGATGAAATGGATCTGATGTGCTGCCGATGTATTCCTGTAAGGGCACACATGCAATCTTTTTGTCTGAAATTGATCGTGGTTGAATCTGATTTTATGTTGGAAATTTTCAAAAAACTGTTGTGTTAAATAAAACAGGTCGCGTTTAATAAAACAGTATTAGTAAATCAGTATGAGTAGTATTAGGGCTACATACATTGGATTTAGAATGATTTTTGCACTCTTTTGTTTTTATTTGCGCCTGATATAACATATAACATACAAATACTATATAGCCAGTGCTGCTCAAAAGTTACCAGTCCGTGACTGGGGGACAAAGCTGTCTATTTTTAGCATTGTTTACAGGTATGGCTATATTGTGAGATCATGTAACCATGTCACTGTGTGTGCGTTAGCAGGGGCAACAGCAACCACCGCCGGCTCAGAGCCAGCCGGCGGTGGTGCCGGCAAAGCAGGACCCTCCTCCTTACACCCAGGCTGCCGCAAAGCCCATAGACACGTCCGACCTGCAGAGAAGACAGGAGGAGCTGGAGCGGAAGGAGGCAGAGTTAAGCAGACGTGAGGCAGAGCTGGGCAGGCAGCCCCTGAACAGTGAGTATCACGTAGCAGGGATACATGCACAGTGAGTGTCGACTTAAAGGGAGAGTTTACTCTAGGTTCTAGGGTTATTTTCAGCTAATTTAGGTTATAATTACGCTACATAAAAAGTTTCAGGATTCAATCACATTAGAAATATTTTAAAAAACGTTTAAACTACTTGATACAGTTTGATTAACAACGAGGTGGCGACTCAAAGGCACAATTGATAGTTGCGAAAACATTTCCAGTCCAAGGTACAGGCGACGGGTGTTTATTTAATTCATCTTAAAATCAAAAGGATTGTAATATCTTTAATAAACGACATAATAGTTTCAGTTTAATATGGATAAATTTGCCTAACATGAATATCGTTCGGATATAGGCATTTTAGGTATAAATATATGGCACTTTTGTGATTAGCCTCGTTTGACGTGCAAAATAAATTGTCAAATCGGCAACTTTTTCGGGGGTGGAGCACGGTCTGCGGTGTTGCGGCGTCAACATTTCGAGGGTTGAATGTGTAATTAATATATAACAATTAAATTCAGGATATCTGGTACAAATAGTGTGGGTATAGACGATTTTTTAACGTAAGTACAGTTTGTATGCAGTAAAATTAGGCTCTGGTCCTTTAATTCTAAGAGGCAATCTGAAGTTAGTTAGTTACTTTCTAGGCAGGCAACCGCCTGACAGTTAGTGTCACTTCCTACAGGCAACCCCTGAACAGTCAGTATCATGCAACCACTAGAGGAGCAAATTACTCATGTCATGTTATTGAGATGCTGACAAAGCCTTCAGGCAGGGAAAAGAAACAAATCTAGGAAAACAAACTTCAATACGTATATTTTTAAACAATAAGGGTGAGAACTAGGGTCGCACGTGTCTAGTGGATTGAAATCGATCCGGCGGCGATGTTGCTCGTGTCAGTGGTCCGGCGGGGCGGCAACTAGATCGGCAACGGAACTAAAAGTTTACCCAACTGATTATTTTGGTTATTCCGTATAACCTTCTACTTATTCAAATGAAATTAATGGTAATTTAATCAAATATAGACTAAATAGTCATATTCGAAGCTAAGTCCATGCGAAGATACACGAACCGCTATGTTTTGTTGTGTTCGATTTTTAAGGTCTGTTGTTAAACGTTGGCTAATATGATAAATATGGCAATACGCGCCGATCCATAAGCGATCGATAATAAATATGATATAATTTATAGGAATAATGGCGGTCTTTCAGGAGCTGATCTTTAAATCGACTTGGCGGATTGGGTTTCGATTTACTAGATCAGTGTTCCGAACGAGGTAAAAATTATTTGCTGTTGAAAAAGAAACGGAACATATATTATATTAACTATCAGATACTGTCATATTATAAGAGTGCATTACATTAGAGAGAGTATGACAGGTTTTAAAGGCGTTTTGCATAGTTTTCAACTTGTAAACTATTCGTATAATATGGAATAAATATACGTTCAAACTTTCGCTTGTTTTGTGTCTATAAGATTTCCTTAATCATATGACACAGGCAATTTAACCTGAAAATCGTATGTGTTCTTCAAAGTTATTTGAATACGACAGGTTTCGTACAGTTTTTCACCGGCATGAGATGGCATTTTAGACAAACATTTGGTTTATGGGATTAGTGTTCTAAGTTGATTATGACGGAACTTTGGGGGCCGTATGGGTATTAGGCATCGAATGTATATCAGGCGTGCAGCGTTTCGCAGGTGCCAAAATAAATGTGCTAGGCCGAAGTAGCCTACGCTGATTCCTTAGGCCTCAGGTACGCGTAATAGACATGAGAACACTAATCCGATAACAAAGTTTGGGTCTGAAACAATGCATCATGGTGAAAACTGTAGCGAAACGTGTTCGTATTCAATAATTTTTTTGAAGACACATACGATTTTCAGGTAAATTGTGGTGTTTATATGATTAAGGGAGAATCATAGACGAAACAACGGTAAAGTTTAGAAGTATATTTATCAATATTGAATAGAAGTTTTCAGTTAGAAACTATGCGGCAAAAGCTGTTTAAAACCAGTGTCATACCTCTGTCTCTTATTATGCACTCGTTGATATTATTGTAACGAATCAAGATTGCGTATTTAGTAGATGATAGATGGCAGCACCATCCAACTAATGAAAAATGATATAATATTTATTATTATATTTATTGTTGTATGTTTTAATGCCCTTGTTAGTATTTATAATATTATTCATTTATTAATTAAAGAATACTTGAATGGCACATAGCAAATTGCACCCATACCCCTAATAAAACGTCCACTCCGAGTCATTCACTTTGCTAGGCAGAAATCTGGAGTGCCTACTGACGACCAGCTGCTTCTCAGAGGCACTGGTCCTGCCGGACCAGTGCCTCCAATTGTCAGTTTTTCACCCTGCAATATAACTAACAAATAGTTGTTTACCCTATCATTTTAATTATACTGTAAAATTATTATTAATAAACCAGATTTCTTAGTTATACCACATTTCCATTTAATCTGCAGTTTCATTCACCCCAGCCACCTTTCTGCATTATCAGCAATGCTCGACATCCGCCTTAGTATTTATGTACATCCTCTTTATGTCGGATAATTGAGACTCAACTTTATTTGATATTTATTGCTGCAGTTCGACAGAATAACTGGCCACCGGTGCCGGGCTTCTGCCCGTGTGGTCCCTGTTTCTACCAGGAGTTCAGTGTGGACATCCCGACAGAGTTTCAGAACATTGTCAAGATCTTCTACTATCTGTGGATGTGTAAGTGTGTGAAGCATTAATTTTGCCTCGAGCATCGATGACAACTATTGTGGTTGTTCTTCTTACACGCCATGGTTGCCCTCACGTGCCATAGTTTCCATCCTAGTGTACTAAGATTTCTGAGTAAACTCAAGGCAACATCTGATTTAAGTTTGTCCCCTGGATTTTGAATTGTATTCATAACTAACATGGTCAAACCTGTGTTAGCATTAGCAATCCCCTCTATAGAGTTGGTACCTGTTTGTAAAGAACACTTGGTTTTTCATAAGTGGCAGTTATACAGTGAAACTGCCTCTATATAATGGCACCCATTTTCCATGTTGTCTTCAGTTTACGCTTGCCTCATGTTTCTCAACATCCTCGGATGTCTGGCCTACTGGATCACCGGCGGAAGTCCGACTACGTTTGGACTTTCCATCCTCTTCTTTGTGCTCTTCACACCGGCTGCATTTGTGTGCTGGTACAGACCAGTCTACAAGGCATTCAGGTGCGTGAATTATCGCATGTAAATGCGCGAAACAGATGAATCAATAAGTGGGTTTCAAAATGTTTACTTGCATTCATAATTGGTCTCGCCGAAAGACTCGTTTTAGCCAAAATATATTTCTATAGGGACGTGTCTCTAATTATATAACTGGAAGCCAATGGGAAATACGTGATTTACATTATAGGAAGTCACATTACAAAAAAAAATTTCTGGAATGCATTGCTCACGTAATGCGGGTTACTAATACTGTATGAAATTTTCAAACAGCTAAATATATTACTTAATGAGCTGTTAGTATTGCCTTTGAAAACGTGATCAGGAGCTGAAGCCACTCACAGTAGTTAGTACATTGTGGAATTATTGTAAATAGATTACATATGCATATATATATATATATATATATATATATATATATATATATATATATATGTTTATGTAATCTACCAATTATCTAATGAGTTTTATTTTTTCTATTTTCCACAGGAGTGACAGCTCATTCAATTTCTTCTTTTTCTTCTTCATTTTCTTCTTCCAATTCGTCGTATCAATCATTCAGGCTCTGGGCTTCAATGGATTTGGAACATGGTACGTGTGCATCCAATGCGATTAATTTAATTCGCGATAAAATTTCACAGTTAACATGCGGTCGTTAAAGCAAGGCTCGACACTAGCGGTGGCCCGGTGGTCCGGGGCCACCAAAATTTCAAAAAGTTAAAATTTGGTGGCTCGATCGGGCCACTAAAATTTCAAAGTGTATGTGATAAAAATAATTGTTTCTTACGTGCTAATCTCATTCAAAAGAGAGCGAGCAATTCGCGGAGCGAGCGTGATCAAATGTATGCCGCGCATGCTACGCAGGCCGGATATAGTACGCGATCAATCGATCGTGTACATCAAAAGCTGCCGCGTCACGCGTGGCCTCGAGGCTCGTTTTATGAAGTAGGCGGCCCGCGAAATTTTTTTCCCAAAACGGTATAACATAGCGAAGAATTTAGCGCCTTCTGATTGGCTGCTTCGATTTGCTTTGACTGAAGAAAACCTTCAAAATAAGAGAACAAACGCTATTTGTAAATGTTTGTTTTGGTTTATGACTGCTAGATAAGTAAGTTTTTTTGTTGCTTGCTTCACATGTCGCTACGGGTGTTGAGCAGAGAATTGTTTGTCCCGGGATGCTTATAACGACTAATGAGCTCAGGGGCGTAAATCCGTACCGAGGAGTGGGGGGGATGATCGACGATAGCCGGGGGCGAAATTAACCTTGGCTGCCGCAGGCAGGACCGCGTGCCGTAGGCATGCCAGTGCTAGGAGGGTCTGGGGGCATGCCTCCCAGAAAATGTTGAAATATTTAAGCCATTTTCCTGCAATCTGAGGCATACTGTGGGCCATATTCTCATGTCTGATGACACTATCTCAACCCTAGACTCAACCCTACAAGTTAGGATTCAAAACACTTTTCATGACTTTTCAGAGAGCATACACAGTTAGGTTACTATAGTAATAATACATGTATTAAAACACAGGTAAGAATTGCAATTTCTCACAATTTCA
>NW_014577313.1:284050-286927 GCF_000485595.1 Priapulus caudatus | reverse complement strand
GCTAGCATTCGCGTACGGCCGAGCATGCGCTGCGAAAATGTCGGTTGCACTATAAATCTTATCACACCCGCTTCTCGCCGTATGCCGGTTTTTAGACTGCTAGAAACAATCGCTCCAACGATTCTTGGACTGCCCGCGCCATATTCAATTAGACATTTGCTTATAACCAGCAGCTGATACTGGACAACTAATACGCGTTTGGCTATAACGTAATGTACTTATTACGTACACAGAGGTGCGCAGTTACGTGCTAGGCATTCCTCAACTTTGCATACATCAATGGGCCTATTGATCTTTAAATGTGCACTAGGAAAAATCATCTGAGACGCATCGTTGGTTGTTCATAATCGATTTCAATTAGACATTTCTTAGTAACCAGCAGTGATATTGGACAAACTAATACGCGTTTGGCTATAAGGTAATGTACTTATTAACTACACAAGGTGCCAGTTACTGTAGCATTCGTCAACTTTGCATAATCAATGGGCCTATTATTCCTTTAAATGTAGCACTAGAAAATCCATCTGAGACGCATCGTTGTTCATACGGAAACAATTGTGCGTGTTATCGATGGTTAGAGTGCGCATCACAATCGCGTGGTTATGTGCCCAGGACTTGAAATTTACCTCGTCATCTACAGCAAAAGCCAAGGTTGTCCTCGCTCACCCTGGTTACCCTCTTCACACACCATGGTTACTTCCCTCACTTACCGTGGTTACCCTCCTCACACACCATGGTTGCACTCCTTACTTTCCGTGGTTACTTCCTTACTTACCATGGTTACCCTCCTCACACACCATGGTTACCCTCCTCACGCACCATGGTTACCCTCCTCACACACCATGGTTGCTCTCCTCACACACCATGGTTGCTCTCCTCACACACCATGGTTGCTCTCCTTACTTACCTTGGTTACCCTCCTCACACACCATGGTTGCTCTCCTTACTTACCTTGGTTACCCTCCTCACACACCATGGTTGCTCTCCTTACTTACCTTGGTTACTCCCTTCACTTGCCAAGGGTGCCTTCCTTACTTTCCACAGTTGTCCTTCTTATTTGCCGTGGTTGCGGTCCTCACTTGCCAAGGTTGCCCTCTTTATTTGCTGTGGTTGCCTTCCTCACTCACCAGGGTGCGAAATTAACGGGAGTCCGGAGTCAAATACTCCCTGATTTACTGTCGGACTCCCTGATTTGACATATGTAGGAGTCCGTGCGACTCCCTGAAAATTCTGCCATACTAACTAGTAACTAGTTCGTTCCAGAGCACGGCCTCGCGGAATTACTGTATTTTTTCAGCTAATGTCAAAAGAAAATTTGGCAGACGTGCAACTGCATGAATCTTCAAAATAAGCACATGCGTTATTGTTAAAATCTTTCATTTTGAACCTCAGACTGCGGACTCCCTCATTTTGCTGCGGACTCCCTCTTTTTGGGGGCAGGGAGTCCGCTGGACTCCCGTGTTCAAAAGTTAAATTCTACCCCTGCTCACTGTGGTGACTATGTAAATTCAAAGATGTCCACAGCAGTGAATTGTAGCTGCCTACCTGGTCTGCTGTCGATCCTTTACGTGAATCCCCATGTTGTGTATGTGCTTTTGCCACACATAAAAAGTGTTGTGAAAAAGTAGGTATGGTCTTGTTAACCTTTCTTTAAAGGGAAGTGTATGTCTTTGTGCCCTTCTTACTCACCAGTGGCGCACTGAAACTTCAACCAAAGACAATATTTCTCTTGACCTAAAATAATTGACCCCCAGCTTTCAACTTATACTCCTAAAGTAGACCCGCACCCAAATTAACGTGGTAATGATTTTTCGCGACGCCATTCATTTGATTCGCTGCAACTAAATGAAAATCTGGGTCCCCGTTGGGTATGTACTGGCGCGCATCCGTGGCTTGCGCGAATTTGTTGTCATTGTCATTGTCATTGTCATTGTCATTGTCATTGTCAAGCGGCTTCTTCAATGGGTTGGAGACAGTAAGCAGAGGCACAACTGAGGGATACGTGGTCGGAGCCATCATGTTTTTCCTCGGCCTCATGTTCGGCATTTCCGCCGTGCTGGAGTTCATCGGCCTCGTGAGGGTAGGCGAGGTCGCGGGGTCAATGCACGAGGTCACGGGGTCAGCACGCGTCCCGCGGGGTCGGCGCGCGTCTGGCGAGGTCGCAGGGTCAGCTCGAGGTCGCAGGGCCTGCGCGCGTCCTGTGGTGCCACAGCAACGTCGTCATTCCAGCATGCGTTTATTAGTGCGCGCACGTGCGGTCGCGCAGTATTTACACTCACGCTGGGCTGGAGCTGTGCGGCATAATGCCTACATGCACAGGAATGCCTCTGCATGTTTGTTCGCTTCAGTAGTTTGCATGAAGGATTGCAGCTGCGACAGAGAGCGTGCGTATTCATCCTCTCTACCTCCCCTCTCCCTGTCACCTCCCTTCCCTCTTCTCTCCCCTACAAATCTTGTATTGCTATGATTTTCTTAGCCCCGGTATGGTGCGCCCTCCTTCCTCCCCCCTCCAGTACTCCTTCCCTATCCCTTCCCTCCCTCTCCTCTCTCCCACTGCCCCCTAGCGTTGCATCGCCGTACCGTCGCAGTGCGATCTTGCATGTGCTTTGCCGTGTTCTGTTTGCAGTGGCTGGTTCAATGCCATTGGCCACACGAAGATTAACATCGTGGTTGGAGTGATCATGATTCTCATTGGCGTTGCGTACTCCGCGTTTGCGGCCACGTGCCTCGTCCTTCTGATGAAGGTAAACGATGATGATGATGAGGAGGAGAGGGAGCAGGCCCTCTCACCTCCTCTCTCATGTTTTCTCTCTCTCTCTCTCTTTCTCTCTCTCTCTCTCTCTTTCTCTTTTTCTCTCTCTTTCTCGCTTTGTCTCT
>NW_014577313.1:270536-281344 GCF_000485595.1 Priapulus caudatus | reverse complement strand
GAGAGAACCAAATAGGGAGTGTTTGAGGGGGAAATCAACGTTGGCATGCTGAGCAAAAAGCCGTTGGGCCAACGTTGGCTGTCAGACGTTGGGCCAACGTTGGCAATACGACGTTTGGCCAACGTTGGCCCGCCGAGCAAAAATCCGTTGGGCCAACGTTGGCAAAATGACGTTGGGCCAACATTGGCTGTCTGACGTTGGGCCAACGTTGGCACGCTCAGCAAAAAGCCGTTGGGCCAACGTTGGCTGTCTGACGTTGGTCCAACCTTGGCACGCTGAGCAAAAAACGTTGGATCAACGTTGGCTGTCTGACGTTGGGCCAACGTTGGCAATATGACGTTGGGCCAACGTTGGCTGCCAACGTTGGGCTCAATGTTGGCACGCTGAGCAAAAAGACGTTGGATCAACGTTGGCTGTCTGACGTTGGGCCAACATTGGCAATATGACGTTGGGCCAACGTTGGCCGACTGCCGTTGGGCCAACGCTGGGCCCAACGTTGGCACGCTGAGCAAAAAGACGTTGGATCAACGTTGGCTGTCTGACGTTGGGCCAACGTTGGCAATATGACGTTGGGCCAACGTTGGCCGACTGCCGTTGGGCCAACGTTGGGCCCAACGTTGGCACGCTGAGCAAAAAGACGTTGGATCAACGTTGGCAGCCAACGTTGGCCCAACGTTAGCATGAGCTGAAGACAGCCGTTGGCCCAACGTTGGCCCAACGTCAGCATGTTATCTGGGAATTATATCAAATAATTTAGAGTACTATCTTATTACTATCTGTATTGAGGTGTTGTAATCCCTAATGTTTACACATTTGTTTCACAGAGTTTTGTAATTGCTAATAGTAACATAATGTTACATTGTATATTCTAATTTGTGTTTGTTAAACATATGGTATAATATCAATTCCATTGTGTTTGCAATTCCAGCTTGTATTATTTATTTTTGTATTTATTGATGCCAAATATCCTACAGTTAAGTTTATGTTAAACAACCCATTTAATTGTTCTAGTTTCTTTATTGCAGTTATACCATTTCTATTCTAAAGCCAATTTTGTTTTGCTTTGTTATTTTGAATATTATAATATTAGCATATGTTATGTTTTATTCATTTTTACTTTTATTTCACAGATTCATTTTACATTTGTGTTTTGTGTAATTATTATTCTTTGGTGCCAAAGTTGCCACATAGATTTAAGTACAATTTAGTTATCCTTGGAATAATTATACTGGTTTTTGCCTTTCAACAGTTATGTAAAACATTCTAGTTTGTTGTCAGATCAAAAAAGTTTCACACCCATTTTGAAAGCTTGATGATATTTTTGTCATATTTAACCAGGTTATTCGAAACTTAAGGAAAGTGTCTAAAATCATTCATTTTATATTATGATGCAATATTGACATATAATTATATCTTATTTGTGTTGCCAGTTAAGCGATCAGTTACGCAGCAGTTTGTTTATTGTATTGATATTGATTTTATTCATGTTCTCTGCTATAACTTGAGAGAATCAATATGTAATATTTTACGGGTTAATTTTATATTTCAAAATAAAATTTGTTTGGTAACTTCAATTGCTGCATGGTGTTGTGTTCTGCAATATATATTTAATATGACTGAAAAAGGTCCAAAATATGTGTTTGCCTCAGGTCCAAAAAAATGTTTTGCCTCAGGTAATTTGTTGTCCTAGCTACGGCCTTGAGTCTGAGCCCCAATCGTGAAAATGCTTGTGCTTTAACTAGGTACACATTGACAAAATTAACACCTATTTCACAACTATATCCATTAGAAATTGAAAAGGTTGAGAGCACCAGAGTAGGTCCTACGACTTGACGGCCAGTTTGAATAAAACCTTGAGGTTTCCTGAATCAATACAACTTATTGAAGAAATTATCCTAAATAATTTTAAATTAACTGTCACATGCATAATTTTACAAGGGCTATATTAACATTATTGCATTGTTACTGTTATTTCTGCTTACTATACATTATTCTCACTGTCTTACTATTATATCTGAACAGAGATCAAGTGATGTAATGCACCTTATCTACTTTACAAGACGAGAACTGCAGAATGCAGAGTTAATGCTGTTATAATGAGTTAATGCAGAGTTAATCTTTCATAGTCCTATTACTATGTATCCTATACTACCTACCTTGATGCTGCCTTGAAAAATAATAGAATAAGCACAACACGTTTTACATAATTTTTATGGCCTAATTTTTAATTTGGACAAAATAATTGGAATTACTAACATATCTTAGAAAACTTGTTCGTGTTCTGGAATACATTTTGTATGAATAGATATAAGTATAACAAGTATATATTAGTGCTTTTATCATCCATGATTCCCAATCTTTTATACACAGTAAAAGTAACATTTTCTTGCATTTAAAACTTAATTAAATGTGTCATGATAAAATTCAATACAATCTAGTTCACACACCATGAGAACTAATAAGTCATCAATTTATAATCATAAAATAATGTGCTAATTTTTTTTATTATAAAATTTAATATATTTTAAAGCATGCAGTCTAGCGTTATGTTGGTCCTAGAGTATCTGAGAAGCATTACTGATGTACCACTATAGATCGCTGGGTCGTCTCGTTATCTTCGGCCATGCACTGCAAACAAAATCATTAATATTCTATCAGAAATCTATTGAAACATGGGAATGAATTTAATAGAATTCTATGGAGTTGACACAAAAATTTATTGAGAATAGAGACTACATAAAAAGAATGGTTTCATATTTACAATATTTCAAATTGTAATGTTAAATAAATGCATATAAACATAATGTCTGTCTGAACCTTTACAGTTCTGAATGTTGGCCTTCTACTATTCTCACTGCATGTAAATGTACAACGAATGCCTTCTCACCAGACAGATCCAAACAATGATCCACGGGAAACAGAAGATGCTAATGCAGCAGTGGAGACAGTGGTTGACCCCTTGTTTATGCCTGACATGCCAATAAATATAAATAAATGTCTTAATAAATAAATTCACTAAACTGTTACTATTGATTTCTAGAAACATAAATCCGATGCAGGGCTACCCTTGGCGTTCGCCACCTTCGCAAAACGCGATGAATATTTACTACAGTAACATAAAGAGCCATATACAAATGGCGAATGGTTTAACTGCTCACACAATTACATTTGAATAACGAAATTGTCAAATTTTAGTGTTGTGTCGTAAAATGTTTTCGTACATCTTTTTCCCATACCCATCACCTATTTATGCCTTGCTTAGCACATACGATAAAGTGAACTGTGGCCAAAGTTTTTCATTGGTGGCTAAAAATAAATTTGGTGACTCAAGTCTTGGCTTAATACATCCAGAGGGAGCTCTGCAATTTTCAACATTTTAGCTTTGTTTTCCATTTTCACTTTCTTAATGCTCAAAAAATGACATAAATATGAAATACGGTCATAATGTTCTTAACTCCCATTTACATTTCTTGCAGATAGTGCAAATGTACTTACACAACTGTGGTAGTTGTTGTAGTTAATGGTGGCTGAACAACAACCTACAGGGAAAAAAGTATACAACATGTATTTGAAGTTGAACCTAAATTATTATCACCTGAGCAAGATCAACCTAATCACAAGACTAGACGTGTTTACTCTATGCAAATTCTCAACTTTTCACAGTATGAATCTAATTCAAGGGACACGGCTTTGTACTTATTAGTTGCTATCAAGAATGCTCAGTCTGAAATTTACAGGTGCTGCAAATACCTGGCAATTCCAGAGACCCAGAAGTGCAAAAACTATGTTGATCGGTAGGTGTGTGCCAGCAAAGTGCCCCCAAATATAGTACCATGTGCTATGAGCTGACAATCCATCTCAATGATCAGCACGCAGGGTTCTGGGCCAAACTAATAAAAGTTCCTACCAGACTTTGGCCCTTTAAAGGGCAATTAAGACACACTGTCACTGCAGCAACAGCAACTGACCGTAACGACAAACGACAAAAGTCGCGGCGACTGGCGTAAACACACTGCAGCGACAGCGACCGACGTTAGGTCAAAGTTCACCCAGCACTCGCCACAGTACGTGGTACACATCATCAAGGGCGTAGCCAGGAATTTGGATTGGAGGGTCCTTGAGCGAGTAACAAGTCTGGTGGTCTAAAATATATATTTTTGAGTTAAATGTAAAAATTGTGCTTTCAAATCAATTTAGACGCTGTTTTGTTGACAATACTGGCTTAGGCCATTATTTTATTTTAATTTTTTTGATTGGGGGGTCCTAGGGCCCCCAGGACCCCCCTGGCTACGCGCTTGCACATCATCACGTAAACAAGCGGCAAAAACTCATGCTGCTGCTTTTAAATAACAGGCTGCAAAAACTCTCTAGGTATAAGGATAAGATAATAAAGTAAAATATACGCAACAAATCATCATGTACTGTACGTATATATACGTACTGTCTATAGCTTGCCACAGCTTGCACGCTTTGGTTAGACTGGTTTGCGGTGTCGCGCGAAATATCTGACGAGTGCGAAATATCTGAGATAGCCCCGCCCCGACCCGACCAATGACAGCTCGTCTTGTGTTACGATAGCCATATAGGTTGTGTACACTTGAATGTTTGTGTAAAATACCAAGTTCTGGTACAGGGTAGCGAAGGAGCAGTGTAGCCGTAGGGAGGGCCGGGGAGGGGGAGGGAGGAGGAAGTTTAGAGTAGTACTAGTAGGTGAAGTAGGGAGAAGCTAGTGAAGAATGAGGAAGAGGAGAAGCTGGTGGAGAAGGAGGGGAGAAGCTGGTGGAGAAGGAGGAGGGGGAGAAGCTGGTGGAGAAGGAGGAAGAGAAGGGAGCTGGTGGAGGAGGAGGGGGAGAAGGGAGAAGCTGGTGGAGAAGGAGGGGGAGAAGCTGGTGGAGAATGAGGAAGGGGAGAAGGTGGTGGAGAAGGAGGAGGGGAGAAGCTGGTGGAGAAGGAGGAGGGGGAGAAGCTGGTGGAGAATGAGGAAGGGGAGAAGGTGGTGGAGAAGGAGGAGGGGAGAGGCTGGTGGAGAAGTAGGAGGAGAAGCTGGTGGAGAAGTGCGTGCATGCATGCATCCGTGTGATCGTGCGTGCATAGGGACGGCAGAGATCTAGGAGATTGGACAAAGAGAAAAGACAAAGAGTAGATTGATTCGAGTTAAGGGGGGAGGTGCATGTAAACACAGTGTGAAAACGCCAAGCTGTCACGAGTCTTGTGTGAACGTGGACTCATGCACGCGTGCAATGTAACTCAATCTTATCTCACATAAATTCTAGTGTGCATATTCGCGTAGTCACACACGCGCGATGCGTGTGTCTGAATTACTATCCCCCGGAGGGGGGGGTCTGTTTGTGGTGGCGGAAATTGTATTTATTCTATTTAAGAAACAGACGTGTGTGTTTGTTGAAGAATTCTCGTGATTGCAACCTCGCCATTTGTTCCACTAATTCTCGAGTTTACAGAGTTGTGTCGTGTTTGCTGTAAATGCAACGCCCAATGTTCCATTATCTCGACAATAGATGCCCACGTCTCATAGGGTAGCGGCTGTGGCTTCTGCCTCGTTCAGCTCGTAACTGTATTTCTGAGATCGGTCTAGCTTGCCAGCAGGCAGGCCCACCGTGCAACGCCCTCACTAGATGGAGCTGCAATGCAACATGCCCCTATTAGCAGTCAGTGCATATTTAGCTGTCACATTTTACGTTAAATGGTACAAAATTTTATCTGTCACATTGTACGTTAAATAGTATAAATTTATCTGTAACATTACTGTAATTTATCTTCGGTCCAGTCATGATGCCAGTACTATATATAGTCATGTACTGCTGATTGCTGACTTACATATTTACCTGTCTGTTTACGAAAAACCCTTCAGAAGCATCTAAGCTTTTAGCAGTTATGCATAATTTGTGTGTGTTTTCAGTAAGAAAACTTACGTGTCTGATAGAGTGTTGAAGGTGATGTTGATGACTTGCAGTTCAGGCATGCGCGATGGAACGTGGGTGGATAAGTATTTACGTGAAATATGCTACGCATATCAGTTGTACTATTTATTAAACATACAGATACTATTGTGTATATTAGTTGTGGTATATATTATACATGCGCCTATACAGTAATGAATATTGTTGTACTTCTTTCCCGAAAATATTGCAAGGCTACAACGATTGATATTTCTTGATGAATAATAAGTTTTGACTGCTGTTAGTCTTAGTCGTCCCCGTGTAGAAAGTGATATTGCAGATTTATTGGTCTGTTATACGGTAATTTGGCAGTATTTCATTCGCGTTCGCTACTTGTATTCGGTGTTCCACTATGAATTCGTTGCGGAATCACACGTTGCTTAATATTACCCGTCGCACGCTGTGTTGTTATTGTGCATTTTACAAGAGAATTATGTCCCGAGTTTACGCGGTAAATTATCATTGACGTCGACACTTAATTGTGTTTGTGTTTTCCAAACCGACAAACTGAAAACAAATCGAATCTCTTGAATTAGTTGCTTTACTTCGGTGTACTACATGCAGTGGGCAAACTTATGGATAACAGTCAGTTGTACAACGCAAGTGGAGTGACACATTTGTCTAGTAGATGTGTCGGTGAGTGTGCGTGCGTGCGTGCGTGCGTGCGCGCGCGCGCGCGCGCGCGCGCGTGTGTGTGTAAAAGAGATATGCGAATTGTAAGAACCTTGGCAGCAGAAAATTACATCTTTAATACAGTCACATTGAAAACATCCCTGAAGTCGTGTTCATGCGTTCTTATAACCACTAATTCACACGCACACAAAAGCCTAGCAGCAGCAAGTCCTTATATATGTTCTGGAACATTGTAAGCAGGTTGACAGCATTGTTGTTGTCAGCAGAATGTTGAAAGTTTTTGCTTATAAATTAAAATATTTGCTAATATTTGGAAATGTTTTCATAACAACCCATTATTCCTATAGCTCGTCTACATCGTTAAGGATACTCTCCACCTTTTGCACGGGTATTGCTCTAATGAAGATTAAACGTTTATTGACGAATGAGTCTAATCAATCACTTATTTTATTTATAGAGGAGATATATCTCTATGATCAAGCCTATGAAAAAAAATTCATGCAATTTCCAGCACCAAATTGTTACCACACAAATTTTGAATTTTTATGTAAAAATAGTATTTTAGATATTTATCAATTGCCAGAAAGAGTGAGGATACAAAATTTTCGCCACATGTTAAGCACAATATGTACCAAAATAGCGCATCAGGATTCGTTTCATATTTACCGAGAAAAATTAAAAAACTGCCTAAAATTAAAGTCGCACGTTTGAATTTAAAATTTTTGCGAATAAAGAGATAACTCATAAAACACGGCACTTAATAACAATCCCTGGCGCGCTTTTTTACAGCAATATGTTACCATTAAAACGAGTGTAAAATGTAATTATTCCGAGTTGTAATAACAGAGAAATATCCACTTATACATCGACTACAAAGTCAGAAATTGGAACGGAGAAATCAGCGTTTTTCTATTTTTTGCAATGATCGACCGCCTGAGTAAAAAATGGGTGAACGTATGTGAAATATCTACTGTTAGTACTTACTGCGACATATCCATGACTAACTGACACCACTAAATTGGTAAAATGTTCCATGCACCTTGAGAAATCTGAGAAATTACGAGGTGACCAACGCAATTTCACGCAAAATGGCTCTAACCCGCCCATTGCCTGACGTCACTGTCAACAAACGCGCGCCTTATGTAATGCCCCAGTCACACATACACGACGCACGGCCCGCGCACTGAAAAATCAGCAATTTTGGCCAGTGCGTTGTCGTTCGCTGGGTGTGCGTCAGCATTCGTTACTCGTTCGTCGAGCGCGCTGGACCAACGCTATGTATTCGTTGTCATTCGCTCGTGCGCGGCGTGTGCGTCGGGATTTTTGAGCATGTTCAAAATTGTGCGCGGAGCTCGACTCATGAATGTACACGCCAGAAGGGACACGCGCAGAGCGCGCTGGACCAACGCCAGACACACGCGGAGCACACGCTGGGTATTCGTTGTATGTTCGTCGGCTGAAGGGTAGCGCACACCTAGCGTGCTTCTAACGCATGTCCAGCGAATATGCAGCGAATATGGGCGTGCTGAACGAGTGTTGAACGAGCCTGTAGCGCGCCCAACGTTCTTCTAGCGTGTTCCTAGCGTGTACGCAGCGTGTAGCCATGGAGTATATAAACGGGTCCCGCCCCCACCTCCTCATCATCACTTCTCCTCCGACCCTCATGGGTGATGACAGAGGTTCCGGCTGATCGTGTCTAGAAGAACCACTTCAGACCTTCGCTGGCTGTGCGTTGAACGCGCGGTGCATGCGCGGACCATTCGTTCCGTGCGCTAGCTGCGCATTCGTTAGATTTTTTAATGTGCGGCCTGTGTACGCTCTGTATACACTCTGTATCATGTGTGTGTGTGTGAGAGAGAGGTGTGTGTGTGTGTGTGTGTGTGTGTGTGTGTGTGTGTGTGTGTGTGTGTGTGTGTGTGTGTGTGTTTACGTGGTGTCTGTGTTCGTGTTTGCGTGCGCCCGTGTGCGTGCCCGTGTGCGTGCCCGTGTGCGTGTGCGTGCGTGTTTGTGTGCACGGGGGTCATCCTCGTGCGTGCGAGCTTCTTTCCATATACGCACATTGATTTCAGATCGGCGAGTGGATGTGGAACACTGGGTTTCTTAGATTGAAGCTCAACGTTCACAGAGACAGGGGAACCTATCTATTCGAAAACACAACCAAATTCATCACAACCATCCTCGTAAGTACAGTTAAGACAGCTATCCGTTCGAAACCCAGAACAACGAATATATTTACATATATAAGTAAATAATCTCTAGAGTTGATAGACCCTGAAATCCTTTAATCTGACTGGTTAGAATAAATCAAGCAAACTGGTTTCGAGCTCATCACTCAATAAGGAAAGCATCAAACGACTCGGGCTGTGTTATATAATCGCACAGGAAGATCCATATCTGATGTTGAAGAAAGACCAATATGGCAACGTCATCGAGGGTCTAGAGGGAACTGACATGTACGATGGCTACTGTGCTGATCTAGCTAGGATGATTGCCGCTAAGGTATATACGAGTATGCGTGGCTAAGTGAGTACACACATGCGTAGCTAGCGAGAATTATTAAGTCCATGATTATTATGTATAGTTAAGGAATTACTTAAGAATGTGTTTACTGTTCGAGCAAGCAGATGAATCAACGAACGAATAAACAAACAGACAAACAAACAAACAGACAAACAAACAAACAAACAATTATACATACATATACATGCAAATGAACAAACGAACGAACGAACGAACGAGCGAGCGAACGAACGAACGAACGAACGAACGAACGAACGAACGAACGAACGAACGAACGAACGAACGAACGAACGAACGAACGAACGAACGAACGAAAAAACTTAATAAAGTACAGTTCAATATGTAGGGAGCAGTCATTATATTAAACTGTTCATATCATTACATCTCCCTTCCTGTGCTTAAACTGTCACTGTATGTAAAATAAAGATATACCATACCATATGAACAAACTCTGGTGTTGTATACATTTTGTTGTGTTAACCTACTTTTCATTTCAGATGCACTTTTCCAGAACTAATGCTCAGCAGTGTCGCATTCATTCAAAGTCTTCACAATTCTTTCTGACTGTCCTCAGATACCTTTTTATATTAGGAAGTGATCCTGCATTAGCTCAACTTTTCACAATATATTCATCTGCCTGATGAACCAAATTTAGTGTATAAAATTAAACAAATATGTCTGTTCATGCTTCAATCAATCGCTGTGGCCTTTTGATCTCTCGACCCGATCTGGTGATACAGGTAGGCTGGCTGTCACCAACAGTATTGGGTGTAGACGATTCCACTGGGATACCGGACTGCTGCTGAGTTGTCTCCCCCTGCGACTTCTGGGTTGACATCTCCACCTCTGGTCTTGGCAGTGGCTCGTTGGTCTTCAGCAATGCCGATCGATTTCTCCGCAAATCAGACCCTCTGTCTGTCTGAATCATAAACGACCTGTTTGCGACTTCTCCGATCACTACTCCTTTTTCGCACCAGATTTTTCCATCGTAGCTCAACACTCTAACACGGGAACCGGGTTCAAGAGCAGAAAGCTGCTTAGTTCCACGGTCATGATAGTGTTTCTGTTTCTTTTGCGACAACACTTTCTTCTTGACGACTCTCTGTCTGGTGTTTGTTTCCAGTAGGTTTGTACGAATGGGCAGGTTTGTGCGAATTCTTCTACCCATCAACATCTGTGCTGGAGAATAGCCATTCTCCATCGGTGTACTTTGATAAGCAAGTAGTCCTAACTCAGGATCTTCGCCGCTTTCCTTGAATTTACGAATGTTTTTCACTGTCTGTACAGTGCGTTCGGCTAGTCCGTTAGACTTGGGGTATCTTGGACTTGAAGTAGTATATATGTCTGAAACCCCAGTCTTCCGAAAACTGTTTGAATTCAGCGCTGTCATAACATGGTCCGTTGTCTCCGAACACTTCCTCTGGTATGCCATGTCTGGCAAATGTAGACTTCAGTGAGTTAATCACAGATCTGCTAGTTGCGTTTGACAACACAGCGACTTCTGGATAATTTGAATAAGCGTCAACTACTAGCAGATAGTCTCGACCACTGTATGAAAACAAGTCGGTTGCCACTTTCTCCCATGGTCGACTTACAATCGGATGAGGATCTAATGGCTCTACTTGTTGACGTCTTCGATGTGTGAGACAATGTTCACAATCTTTGACCACATTGGCGATGTCGGAGTTCATCCTTGGC
>NW_014577313.1:267601-269176 GCF_000485595.1 Priapulus caudatus | reverse complement strand
GGCAGAGGATATTCCAAATGGTAGACGGAGATAGCAATATCTCCCAAATGGTGTGCTAAATGTGCATACCTTGGATGAATCCTCATCTAGTCGCAGCTGCCAAAACCCGCTGGATGCGTCCAACTTCGTGAATACTTTGGCTCCAGCAAACTTTGACATAATTTCTCTGGTCGGAAGTTTAAAATGCTCTCGCCGTATGGCTTTCTTGAGGTTCTTGGAATCTAGACAAACACGAATTTGTTCTGCCTTCTTATGCACTATGACCAGTGAGCTGACCCACTCTGTCGGCTCGCCAATCTTTGTAATCACGTCAAGAGATTCCATTCTGTCAAGTTCCTCTTTGAGTTTATCATGCAGTCCAAATGGTACCTTTCTGCAAGGTTCCACAACAGGTGTCACCGCATCGTCAAGACGAATCTTGTGTATTCCGGGCAAACAACCTAACCCTTTGAATATATCTGCATATTCTGTGCGTACACTGTCACAGAAACCTGAAGTCTTTCTCTTGTGTGATTCTGTGTTCACTGATTGCCTCTGTTCAGAATCTGTGTATTTGTGTCTTCCTGATTCTCTGCATCCACTTGCCAAACACGTCGGACTAATCTCAATTTCCCACATTCTTGAAGTCCTAGAATTGGATGAACAGGCTCTTGCGTCACGATAAACAGTGCTTTGTTTACCTTCCCCTTGTGTTCAATGTTCATGATACATTGTCCCTTGACTGGCACATCATGACCAGCATAAGCTGTCAATTTCACTTTGCTTGTGTGCAACTTGGGTTTACGTCTTATGGAGCAAAAGTCATGTTCACTAATGATATTGGCATTAGCACCAGTGTCCAACTTCATAGGTAATACAGTACCATTAACGTCTAATGGAACTATCCAACTCTGTGATGTGTTAGCTGTGTTCACAGTATCAACAAAGAACTCGTCAGACTGTTCATTGTCAATGTCATACTCAGTCTCCACTGCATGAACCTTCTGTCCTTGCTTGCGTTTGTCTGAGTTTGGGCAACATTTGATAAAATGTCCAATTTTCCCACACCTAATACATTGTTTATCATAGGCTGGACAGGCATTTGGTCGGTGCCTGGCTGTACCCACAAAAGTTGCAACTATCCTTTTTCACTTCTTTGTTGGGAGAGTTATGTCCTTTTGACTCGTCACTAGATTTCGGCTGTCGCTTGTATACAGCATCCCACGATGTACAACTACCACTAGCACCTGCTGCTTCGCCACTCGACTGACCAACTTGTGAAGGGGTGGCCTCTTCCGCCCTACAAATGTCTATGGATTTCGCCAATGTTAACTTCTCCTCACGCAGAAGGCGTTGTCTCAGTGTGTTACTTGGTATCCCACAAACAACTCTATCACGGATCAAACCGTCTTGCAAAATCCCAAATTCACACGCCTTTGCTCGCGTGCGTAATTCAGTCACAAAATGGTCTATGGACTCACCTGGTTTTTGTACTGTTTTTGTACGTCACGTTCGTTCTCGGGATGCAATAGTCCTTGAACTTCAAACGGATCTTGGCCAGATCATTTGCGTCACCTGCTTCGGCCAACGTTAAAC
>NW_014577313.1:264176-267574 GCF_000485595.1 Priapulus caudatus | reverse complement strand
GGGCTGGTTCCCCAATCACGTGCAGGAAGATAGCTGTCTGTACCGCATCAACCTTCTTGGCCCCACCACTCGCCGCCATATATACACTTGAGATTTCTCACGGACAAATCCAACGGCTGCGGAGGTTTTAGTGACTGCATCTTGTCGTCAGAGCAAACACGAACACTTCTGACACCATATGTAATGTTATGTCTGTCTGTGACAATCACTAACAAGTGACAACAGGGTTCAAACATATAACGTGTATTCTGACGATCCAAATGTGTATAATATGGCGAACACTAGCTGAGCAACTGACGACTGCGCATGTGTTGTGCGCAAGCATGGTATAGGGGGCGGTCCTAATAAAGTACAGTTCAATATGTAGGGAGCAGTCATTATGTTAAACTGTTCATATCATTACAATCATCACATGAACAAACGGCAAAAACTCGTGCTACTGCTTTTAAATAACAGGCTGCAAAAACTTGATAGGTATAAGGATAAGATAATAAAGTAAAATATACGCAGCAAATCATCATCATGTACTTACGTACTCTGTCTGGCTTGCCACAGCTTGCACGCTTTGGTTAGACTGGTTCGCGGCCCCATTGTTTGTGACATGCGGCGCGAGTTTAGCGCCAGAGACCAGTCTACGTCTTGGCTAGCATATTATGGGTTATTTATGACGTAATCGTTGTCACGTGCCGATGGAAACGGCTGCGATTGGCTATTTGTAAAGTGTCGTTCGCGACTGTCGCTAGAGAATAGAAAGGTTCCTAAATATCTTTGTCGTCGAGGTTGTTGCCGGTTGTTGTTGCGTGTGTGTGCAATGGTTCATAGGAAACAATAGTTTATAATTTTCTGAAAAGTTGTTTGTCATTACGCTCGGTCGCTGTCGCTGCAGTGTGTCTTGGCCTTTAGTTTATTACTGGTTGACTTTTGTGATAGTAGGCCTATTCTCCTTGAACATTTTTGTAACTGAGCACACTCACAGCTGCAGTCACACAGGCCATTGATGGAAACCAAACAGTTTCCAGAAACCAAACAGTGTCACTTTTGCTTGTGCTTCTTGGAAGCCCGCCGATTCTCAAATAAGCAAGCGCCAATGGGTAGGGTGTGTTTTATTTATTTGATGACTCACTAGGCTAGTTGGCAGCTTAGTGGTTGCCCAAGAATTATTGACATGCAACGCAGCCACAAACTGGGTGAGTGGACTACAGCTTTATACCCATCCCCACATAGAAGAGTAGCATTTCATTTTCCAAGTTCTTTTGCAGCTGAACTTGAAAAGTGTTGGTGCCAATGATGTTAATTGCTTGATTGTGATCGCGATTTATTTACGCAGTGGCTGGAGGTACGGTAGCCGTCGTTCGTTGAAGCCCCGTTTTGGCGTTAGGGTTAGGGTTAGGGTTAGGGTTCTAGCTCATCTAAACTCTCAAATCGTGAATTTATTTTCCAATGCGTTATTTCGAAATCTGGCGCCACCCGCCGCCGTCTTTGTCTCGTTAAGTATAAAAGCGAATAGACTGCCGTACCTCCAGCTTCGAGACATTAAGATACGGCTGCCGTACCCGTAACCACAGAAATTTATTTATTGTTTCTTTAAAAACTCGCTTACATATGATGGCGCCACGGATACCGGTCTCGGTCTATCTGACCGTGACAGAACTGTACATAGCCACTAAAATTCTTATATAGAACGGCGCGACGAACTTACCTTCCGCCGATAGGTAAACTTACTTACTTAGGTAAACTTAGGCTAAACTTACCGGATACGCTACGCCCGCCGGGTAGCCGGCAGGAGGGTAATTAGCGGATGGCCCGGGTGGGTAATTTCCCGGCGGGTAAGGTGCGCCCTGGGCAGGATAACCACCGGCACCGCCTGCCATGTCAGCCTTCATACCTCCGTCTCCGTAAGGTGAATATGCAGGGGGCTGAGCATCCCCGTACTGCGGTGCATTCGCCATTCCTAGTTTCGCACTGCCAACTGAAAGTAGCAGCAAAAACAGTGCTTGGTGCACGCCTCACTACCAATGTCTCGCACTGTCAGTCTGTGAGTGCAAATACGAAAATGATGTCCGCCGTGCACTGTGTACATATGTCTCACGATTAAAGCGGATATATTATGACGCGTTTGACGTCATGAATCTGATTAGGCAATCGACGCACAGAAGGCTCGCACAGAGAGGTCAGAGAGAGAGCTCGAGCAAGAGTGAGACATTTGGTTTCGGTTTCGCGTGCTAGGAATGTAGCGGTTTCTTTAACCTATGGTCAAGCAGCCTTGCAGGCCTTGAGAGCACTCGATACAAAATGCAATAGATGATGTATCAGTAATTCGTTGCTGAGAACAGTTACACGAGCCACGCGTACGTGGCGTACGTTGCTCTGACACAGACAAAATGCGTTAGCTATACACGACCCGGCAAGGCGGCATACATATATATTTTAAAATATATGAATACAACCCCGGACCCTGCCGCAAACCGCTTTGCGCCCTAATATACTGCACTAAAAAGTATACCCTGTTGCAATATTGGCTTGCCTATATTGGTCCAATATCGGCCTGATGATATTGGCCGAATATTGTTTTACCAATATTGGACCAATATCTGCCTATATTGGTACAATATTGTTTTGCCAATAATGTGCCAATATCAGCTTGCTTGCTGGGTATCTAGATAAGCCTGTGCCAATAATGATGTTCGGAAAATATACCCTGTCCAGCGGCACGTCCCCAGTACCTAGGTTTTCAAGGTCTCAGAGGCACCCCTACCCAGTTCCGAGGCGAGTGCCCCGAGGGGGGGGGGATACAAGTCATGTACATTTTATGTTTGTTTGAATATGGTCCCCGCTATTGACACCCGTGTAAGCTTATAAATAGCTTCCTTGTTTGCTACTAGTCCAATGTCATACACCACTTGACCATATCTTATACCTACACGGAACTATTATATATTCAAAGTTGATCATTTTTCCATCCAATACCGTCGTGACCAGGGCCGTACGCAGCAGGGGGGGCAGCAGGGGCAGTTGCCCCCCCCCTAGAGATTTTCAGAGTAATGTGACAAAAGGTTATCTTAAATCATCAAAGAAATATTACACTTTAAATAAAGAAATGTGAAATTGCGAAACGTTAGGACACAGAGGGCATGGGGAGTGCCTTTGCCCTCCTACAGAAAATTTCCTGCGTACGGCCTTGGTCGTGACGTTACCAATAACGCAACCTAGCAGCAACACGTACTGCCGCGCGGCTGGGTTACGCTATCTTCTCTTGAGTAAATATTGAGTGAACGCTCAAATTAAGAGTTACCAACTTTCTATCTGAGACAAGTTTAAAACAGCAGGGTGCTGTGTGTGTGTGTGTGTGTGTGTGTGTGTGTGTGTGTGTGTGTGTGTGTGTGTGTGTGTGTGTGTGT
>NW_014577313.1:261882-263661 GCF_000485595.1 Priapulus caudatus | reverse complement strand
ATGAATGAAGATTGGTAATTTTTACCACAAAATATATTTACCGACATAATAATCGACAGATTAATAAATAATATCAATATTATATCGTATATCGTAGCCCATGTTTTTTGCTTGCGTACCTGATTGAATCGAGAGCAGATAAAGAAGGAGAGCGTACAAGGGTAAAATGCTGAAACCATGCTGCAGTATTAGTCGAATTAATAAACTTTTCCCGTTTTATTTTGACGAAAACAAACCGCATGTTCCTACGATGCCCCTACGCTGAGATAATGAGCGGTGAAAATCTGGTATTTTCACCGAAAACCGACTCGAGATCACTGTTTACTGCGTCCGTCTCTCGAAGTGTTATTACTTTGGGAAACCTCGCGTGTTTTCGTCAATGATTGACAAATGGAATGAATGACGTCTGTTATTGATTGCTATAGTGATGACCCCCACCTGTACCCACCTCACGCCCACCTCACGCTGGATGTATAGTAAACTCTGGTAGTATTACGTGAGTCAGCGCCACTATGGCGCTACACAGCGGCGACCGGAAGCAAGACACTGGAAACACTTCGAGAGACGGACGCAGTAAACACTGATCTCGAGTCGGTTTTCGGTGAAAATACCAGATTTTCACCGCTCATTATCTCAGCGTAGGGGCATCGTAGGGACATGCGGTTTGTTTTATATGAACAAGGTAAGACATCTAATCAATAATACTGCAAAGGATCGTCAAAATAAAACGGGAAAAGTTTATTAATTCGACTAATACTGCAGCATGTTTTCAGCATTTTACCCTTGTACGATCTCCTTCTTTATCTGCTCTTGATAGTATATATTTGTGTGTGCGTGCATGCGTAACTATATAAATGCAGGGCGGCCGCTACTATAAGACAGATAAACGTGCATAATACGTACGCATCTATATATAAAGTTGTTCAGCCGAATTAGTTTGTACTCGCATAACTAGAGAACTCCTCAGCCTAGAGGAAAACTAAATATATTTTCAGAATCAGCACGTCTGGGAGGTGGCTCTGGCTGAAACATTGAAAAAAGTTTAAAAAGTTAAAAAGTTAAAAATTCATAAAAATTCTATTCATCAATAGATGGCGGTGCGTACAAATTAACATCACGTACGTGTGAATCCATGGGGTATACCCTTAACGGCGCAGTATCCTAATTGCTAGAACATCCGTCTCCTATACCGGGATTCCGGGTTCGAGTCCCAGCTGGGGAGCAGCAGGGCTTTTCCCCTTTTTTCCTTTTTTTTCCTTTACCTACCTCTTTAGTATGTATTGTTTTTACTTTTTTACTTTTTACTTTTTATTTTTAACTTATCTGACGTAGATGTTAATTTGTACGCACCTTGTAGAATCGCATGATTGTCCGTTCGTCCGTACGTCCGTCCGTGCGTCAACAGTTGGGCACAAATCTTAATCGCTCGACGTACGGTCACGATATTCGGGACGTCGGGGAAGATCGTGAAAAGGACTTGGGATGACAAATTTTGGGGTCAAGAGTCAAAGGTCAAGATGTGTCAACGGAGGGGGAATATTTCCCCCTTAACTTAAGGTATAGGAGGAAATACGGAATTGCGGCACAAATCTTAACGGCTCGACCTATGCTCTTAATATTCGGTGTATAGTGTGATGGGCAGGAAACATATCATCAGTGCGAAATTTGAGGTCACAGGTCAAATGGCAGTGTGGAAAGGTCAGATATCAGACATTTTCTGAGGACATGGCTTAATGGACAGAGAGAAAAACTTTTTTGTTTCAGCACTGACCCACCATT
>NW_014577313.1:254601-261872 GCF_000485595.1 Priapulus caudatus | reverse complement strand
TGCAAAGGATCGCTCAAAATTAACGGGGAAAAGTTTTATTATTCGACTAATACTGCCCAGCACTGTTTCAGCATTTTACCTTGACGATCTCTCTTCTTTATCTGCTCTTGATAGTTATATTGTGTGTTGCCGTGCTATGCGTAACTATATAAATGCAGGGCGGCCGCTACTATAAGACAGATAAAACGTGCTAATACTACGGCATCTATATATAAAAAGTTGTTCAGCCGAAATTAGTTCGTACTCGCATAATATAACTAGAGAACTCACGCAGCCTACTGAGGAAAACTAAAATATTTTTCAGAATCAGCACGTCTGGGAGGTGGTTCTGGCTGAAACATTTGAAAAAGTTTAAAAAGTAAAAGTTAAAAATTCACTAAAAATTCTATTCAATCAATAGTGGCGGTGCTACAACAATTAACATCACGTACGCTGTGAATCCATGGGGTATACCCTTCAACGGGCAGTAATCCTAATTGCTAGAACATCCGTCTCCTATACCGGGTTCCGGGTTCGAAGATCCCAGGCTGCGGCAGCAGCAGCCGGCTTTTCCCCTTTTTTCCTTTTTTTTCCTTTACCTACCTCTTTAGTATGTATTGTTTTTACTTTTTTACTTTTTTACTTTTTATTTTTTAACTTATCTGACGTAGATGTTAATGGCTACGCCAACCTTGTAGAATCGCCATGATTGTCCGTTCGTCCGCTACGTCCGTCCGTGCCCGTCACAGTTGGGCACCAAATTCTTAATCGCTCGACTACGGTCACGATATTCCGCGGACGTCGGAAGTTCGTGAAAATGGACTTGGGAATTGACAAATTTGGGCGTCAGAGTCAAGGTCAAGATGTCGTCAACGGAGGGGTAATATTATCCCCCTTAACTTTGAAGTATAGGAGGCAAAATACGGAATTGCGTGCCCACAACATCTTAACGGCTCGAGCCTATGCTTTAATATTCGGTGTATTAGTGTGGATGGGCAGGAAACATATCATCAGGTGCGTAAATTGAGGTCACAGTCAAATGGCAGTGGGAAGGTCAGAAGTATCAGACATTTTCTGAGGACATTGGCCTAATGGACAGACGAGAAAAACTTTTTTGTTTCAGCACTTGACCCACCATTTTTATCCCTTTTATTGAAAGGACCATGAATGTGCTTTCCACTGACGTGCGAAGAGTAAGTGTTGATAACCTTTTGACCCTCAGAGAGGGGACTTAAACATGGATTCCTAAACTGCCTCATGAGGTCCAGTGCGTCTCATATTCATGGCCAACATCATAATAAAACGGGTACAGCACAGGGATCACGCCGGCTCAAAGGTACTTGGAACACATCCCATACAGGTTTTTTATTATTTACCTGTTTTCTCTGATTTTTGAATTCTTTATCTATTTTAACAATTTTTTTTCCAATTAACGCCAAACTATTTACATAATTTATTTACAAAAATTTCAATAACAACAAATAATGTTTTACACATTCTTCTTTTTAAATAGGGGTAGATGCGTTAGGGTTATGGGTCACAATGCACGATAAACAGAGTTTCAGGCACGCCGATCTTTGTATCAAACCAATAGATTTGCGAGGTATGCAGAAATGCAGAAGGTTTGCTGAAATAATGTGCTACGCAACTGCGTATCTGCAGATCTGCGCCTAAGCCCGGCGCACACGTGAGTACTTCTTACTCAAGTAAAATGACGCATGAGTCATTTACTCACGTGAGTTTTCGTTGGGAATTTTCACGTGGAGATTTTCGGTTGAGTAATTTGACCTGCAGTAAAAATAACTCACGTGCTGCGCCGGCTTACAAAGTGTCACTACGCACGACTTAAATGTTACGTTTATAACCGTAGCCAACGACACCTCGAGATGAGCCCAGGAACGCTCTGCGGCGTGATCGTTCCAAACTAACTTACCATGTGCTCACTATAATATTGGTAGCTAGCTAGACTATTCTGCGGGAGCACGGCATTCACTTGATTTGTAAAACAACCAGTGAAATACGTTTTAAAGGGAGAGTTTACGCGTAGGATTCTAGGTTATTTCAGAATTTAGGTTATAATTTTACGCTACATAAAAGTTTCATGGTTCAATCACCATTAGAAATATTTAAAAAAATGTATTTAAAACTAACGACTTACGCCAGTTTTTGATTAACAACGCGGCTGGCGCCACTCAAAGCGCACGATCTTGCATAAGCCTGCGCAAAACCACGTTCCAGCCAAGGGCTACAGACCGAGGGTGTTTCTTATTTATTCATTTAAAAAAGCAAAAGAATTGTAATATCTTTCTAAACGGCATATTAGTTTCAGTTATAATATGGAGTAAATTTGTCCCTAAAATGAAATCGTTCGGTTAAATAGCATTAGGTATAAATATAATTGCCACTTTTGTGATTAGCCTCGCGTCGTAACGTGCCAAAAATAAATTGTCAAATACCCCAACTTTTTCGGCGGTGGCATCACGGTCCGGGTGTCATGGCGCCGTTCAAACATTTCGTAGCGTTGATGTTGTAATAGTATAACAATTAAATTAGGTATTCTGCGTGAACAAATACGTCGTGGCGTATAGACGCATCTGCATTTCTACAAGTAAGTACAGTTGTATCTAGCTAAAATCCTTAAGAGGCTACTGTCCTTTTAAAAATAATCAATCCACTCAACAGGCAACTTATTTAACACATATTGAACTTAGCATGACCATTAGGCGCCAAAAGTAACTCATGCATTTTGTACTATGCACACATGAAATACAAATAGTATAAAACAAAAATATATGAGAATGAAAATTGTGAATTGAATAAATGTATAGTCGTATAGACCAAAATATGTGCTATTTAATTCCGAAATCCCAGATTCTTATTGCAAGAGCGCCTGTTCAACTCGTTTCTCTCGTGCTCGCTCTTACTTTCTCTTTCTCTCTCTCTCTTCTCTCTCTCTCTCTCTCTCTCTCTTTCGCTGTCTCTCTGCTCTCTCTTCTCTTTCTCTCTCTCTCTCTCTCTCTCTCTCTCTCTCTCTCTACTATATATAGTACTAGCCGGATACCCGGCGTTACCCGGGGAAATCAATGGCATTACTCAGTTGGGGACCACTTGGTTGAAAGGAAAATACCCCCAAAAATCTAACTATCTATCTATCCATGCATCCATCCATCCATCCATGCATCTATCCATTTCATTTCATGCCATTTCATCCCATCCCATCGCACCGCATTCCATCCCATCCCATCCCATCCCATCCCATCCCATCCCATCCCATATCCCATTCCATCCCATCTCATCGCATCTCATGCCATCCCATGGCATGGCATGCCATGCCATGCCATGCCATCGCACCGCATCCCATCGCACCGCATCCCATCCCATCCCATCCCATCCCATGCCATTCCATGCCATTCCATGCCATGCCATGCCATCCCATCCCATGCCATCCCATCCTATCCTATACCATCCCATCCCAAACAGTAAAAAATAATAAGAAATCAAAAGATAAAAGACATTAAATATAAAAAATTTAAATTAAAAAATTAAAAATAATACATACTAAAGAGGTAGCTAAAGGGGAAAAGGGGAAAATAAGTTCCCCAGCTGGGCCTCGAACCGGTAATCCCGGTGTAGGAGACGGATGTTCTAGCGATTAGGCCACTGCGCCGTTAAGGGTATACCCATGGATTCACACGTACGTGATGTATCTGTATGCACTGCCATCTATTGATGAATAGAATTTTTATGAATTTTTAACAATTTTAACTTTTTTAAATTTGCCAGAACCACCTCTCCCAGACGTGCTGATTCTGAAAATATCTTTAGTTTTTCTCTAGGCTGCGGAGTTCTCTAGTTATGCGAGTACGAACTAATTCGGCTGAACAACTTTATATATATAGACAAGTTGGTAACGATGTGACGTGCACTCCACTGAGAAATATCGAAATGTAGCAACTATATATAGGTAAGTGAATGCTGTTATCATAACTCTGTGTACTATGTACGTTATCAACTTCAGATTACTGATTGGCTTTGCTCTATGGTAAGATTTTAGCCTGACGCAGCAAAATACCACAAAATGGGCGCGCCTGATGTGATAACGGGGGTTCTTAAGCGGAAACGCAAGAGTTGTAAAACAAACAATGTTCAAATATCGCTTTGCTTTTCCATTTTTCTCAGAGCTAGACGAAAAGAATAATTATTTGCAAGCGTGCCACGCCGCGGAAACGCGTTTCTACACACGTAGGCTTGTAAATTTCGCATTTCTTTTTGCGAAACAGTTCTTAGCTATCTCGCCACTTGGTGAAATGACAGCGTATACGTTGTCACGCTATCCACACACGCACGCAGGCAGGCACGCACGCACACTTGCACCTACCCGCGCACGCTGGCACATTCACGCATGCCCGAACGCATGTAGGCACGCATGCAGGCACGCACGCACGCACGCACGCACGCACATACAAACTCCAACACCCGCCGCGGGTACACGCACGCGCACATGCGTTTAAAGAAAGCATGATGTGATAACGGGGGTTCTTAAGCGGAAACGCAAGAGTTGTAAAACAAACAATGTTCAAATGTCGCTTTGCTGTTCCATTTTTCTCAGAGCTAGACGAAAAGAATAATTATTTGCAAGCGTGCCACGCCGCGGAAACGCGTTTCTACACACGTAGGCTTGTAAATTTCGCATTTCTTTTTGCGAAACATCTCTTATCTATCTCGCCACTTGGTGAAATGACATCGTATACGTTGTCACGCTATCCACGCACGCACGCAGGCACGCACGCAGGCACGCACGCACGCACCTCCGCGCGCACGCACGCACTTTCACGCATGCCCGAACGCATGTCGGCACGCTTGCAGGCACGCACGCACAGTTGCACCTACCCGCGCACGCTGGCACATTCACGCATGCCCGAACGCATGTAGGCACGCATGCACGCACGCACGCACGCACGCACGCACGCGCGCGCGCACATACAAACTCCAACACCCGCCGCGGGTACACGCACGCGCACATGCGTTTAAAGAAAGCATAGGGGACGCGCGCATATACGCACACTCTATAAGCCGATCATTGCAGCTGATTTTTTAGTAGTAAATGCAGAAGATGTTTGATAAGAATAGTCAGCAGTTGGGGCTACGTGACCGAGCCGGGGTCGCGGGATCGCAGGTAGACATGAGTTCATCGGGTGAGTCACCGTGAAATGACAGGTGCGATAATGCTATCATGAGCGATGGCTGGATTTTATAATTCACACGAACCGAACTCTGAATAAGAAATTTGGCATATATATACATATACATAAGACCTTCACGTCCATATTATTAATTCCGCCAAAATTAACTGGAAGATATAATTGTAAAGGCAATAATATATTGCAGGTTATGTAGTGAAGCAAATTCCGTCATAATTAGTGATTAAAATTTTGACCGCGCGTCGGTCTCAGGGACAGCTAATGTAATAAAGCAAAATCCCGCACCTACTTAAACATGCAGATTAGCAAAGGCGATGTAGGCTTGTGACAGGCCTGGCCTCGTAAATGATATATTACGCTTTAGAGACGGGTGCCACCACGGTGCGTAGTTTAGGTAGGACAATAGATCTCCCCCTCTTTATCAAAAGTTTGCGACAGCGGTCAGTTCTGACCACGGCGTGACTGACTTTAGTCACGTGATATAGCGGGTTAATTAACGTGAAAGTAGAATAAAAAGGAACGGTTTCTAACAGAGAGGGAGAGTCGCACCCAGCAGCTTCGTGAGTATAGTTCTATCTTAGTATTGTCTTGCGTCTCGTATACTGTGTGCATATGTGTTTTAAACTCTATTGAGATACCGTATTTTATGTTGTAAACTCTATTGAGATACCGTATTCGATGTGTAAACTCTATTGAGATACGTAACGAACGTTACGTATAGTATGTATGTCGAGTTACGTAAACGAACGTGTACGTGACATTAGACGTAGAGGTTTACAGCATTCTCTGTACTACTCAGTGAGAGACCTAATAGAACGATTTGTTGTTGTACGTTATACTCTATGTTTGTCATACGTTCTTCTACGTCTGTCTATTAATCGTGTTCACCTAAGCGTCTAGTGCTCGTGCCAAAAGCAGAACCTGGTACACTATACGGTCATAGCTGCATTACAGTTAGCTAGAAAATAAATCAGATTCATGAATCATTCTCCAGCTACCTAAATGAAATGCCACTGGACATGTTCCTCCTGGTAGTGGAATGTAACTTTAAAAGCCTCCTTTAGTGATGAAAAATAGTTACATATATCAAATTACCTATGTTATGTACAACTACTAAGAAGTTTACAGGTTGAATGGTTTTCGGGTGTATGAGAAAAACGCATTTTTTGATGGACACAATATTAAGAATTTGCGGGCACGCAAAAGCGACACCTACTTTGGCGCGTGACGTAGTGTGACGTAAGAGCAGGCACTCTCGCTTGTTTACCTGTTGCCAAGCGTGTACAATGGAGCCTAATGTTATCAGCTGTGATTCAGAGTCGTCTCTAGACTTATCAGTTTTGTACGATACGGATGAGCAGTCAATCAGCATTGATGAAGATGAAAATGAAGTAGACATAGACAATGAAGTTGAACATAGCTGTATTCAGCCGTAAATGTTTGAGCCATTGGCCAACGATTACCCGGGCATCGTTCATGATAATGTTCAATGCAACGTCGAACCAGAACTGGCAGAAGGAAGACTGCAATTAAAGCCACAATTAAAAAACAATTTGTTTGCCCTCACCCGACCCAGGCTGAAAAGTATGGGTAGGTCGTTTTTATTAGGGGTGGTCTTTTTACAAATTCAGCATGGTGTCTACGTGCTCAGGTGTGCTTGTGTGGGGATACCTTTTATGTTTGCCTACAGATTTATATAATGTACAGTAATACAATATACATATAAAATACTTTTAGCAACTTGTGTTCATCAGAGCTAAATTGTACATGATTTTATTTCCAGATCACACACGCACGCACATTTACACGTAATCTGGAAATAAAAGCATTAAAAACTAGAGCACTCGGAGAGCACAGACCAAAGGCCAAGGCAGCTGAATTCTCTCAATGTGAAATTTTTAATTAATTAATTAATTAATTAAGTGGAAAAATTAATTAATTAATTAAATAATCAATTGGATCCGGATTAGTGCGAGCGTGCAGGTGGGGAGGACTGTGGTTGCCCCTTAGCCTGTGGTTGCGTGTCTGTAAGTCTACAGCCAGCGCACCTAGCGGAAGTGAACTGAAACGTGCATGGTAACACACAAACCC